>NW_006416430.1:3118-4270 GCF_000296735.1 Chrysochloris asiatica | reverse complement strand
GTTAAAAGTTGGAACACGAAGGTGAGTTTCTTTCCAGACCTGAAGGGTGGTTGAGGGTCATAGTCTTGGGTCCCTTTCTGACCAGTAAGCCCTGTCTTTTTTTATATACAGTTTTGAGTTTTGTTCCATGTTTTCTGTAACTCTATCTGGTACCTTTGAATGTGGTCCATTTCAGAACAGTTGGTAGTGGTAGCTAGGCACCATCTAGTTCTTCTGGTCTCAGAGTCGTGGTGGCTGATGTTCACCTGCTCTGTTGGTCCATTGGACTAGTTGATTCTAAGCCTCTTTCATTTTTCACCATTCTTTTTTCTGTTCATAAGATATTAGTGGTTACACCTTAGATGACCACTGATGAGGTTTTTAAGATCCCAGTGGCTACTCACCAAAGCAGAATTTAGAACATTGTCTTTATGCACTATGTTATGCCAAATGACCATGGTGTCCCCTGAAAATATGGTCCTGAGGCCTCAGACCCAGCAACTCACTGACTTAAGGTGTTTGACAATATCTAAGAAATTTTCATCATTTTGTCCCCTGTATGCTTCACTGCCTGGTATGGCACTGTAGGATACTACTCCTCAAGGTCTTTAGTTCAAACCCACCATTTGCTCTTCTCTTGAATTCTTTTCAGATAGCCCTATACCTTTTTTCCTCAAAACATTTTTTAGCTCTGCCTCTTGGTTACTTGTTTGAGCTACTCTGTCTTGTTTCTTTATGTGAAGTGAAATTGTTTCTTTTGAGACATTATAGTATTATTGCATTTGTATTCAATTGTTGATTGTATGTTGGTGTATTCTTAGGCACTTACCAACTGCCTCCTGGTGGGTGTAATTAGGGATAAAAGCTTTTGTATTTTTCTCTGTTCACTGTTCATGCAGCTCAGTTTAGGATGGGTTTGGTTCATGTTGGTTGTTGGTTGTTGTCATTGATCAGGTGTTTAACAGCTAATATTAGTTCTTGTCCAGTGAGGAAGTCTGTATAGAGTATGGCTGTTGCACAGTTACTGTGCCCTATCGGTCGAGGCAAGAAGGGAAAACACACACATAAGGAAAACAAACAAACAAACAAACAAGCAAACAACAGCAAAAAGAAAACAAAGCAGGCAACAACTAGAAAAAGAGCACAAATCCAAAAAGAGAAACCAGGAAGTGG
>NW_006416430.1:0-818 GCF_000296735.1 Chrysochloris asiatica | reverse complement strand
GCTTTAGTGGTTGGTGTGTAAATTTGAATAATAGTGATATTAACTGGTCTTCTTTGTAGGCATGTGGATATTATTGTACCAACAACACCATTGTATTTCCAAGATAGTTCTTGAAATGTTCTATTTGATGATGAATGTGACACCATTCCTCTTTAATTTGTGGTTTCCAGCATAGTAAACTATATGATTGTCTGATTCAAAATTGCCAATACCAGTCCATTTCAACTGACAAATGTCTAACATGTCAATCTTTATGTGTTTCATTTCATTTTTTACAACTTCCAATTTTCCTATATTTGTACTTTGTACAATCCATGTTCTGATTATTAATGGATGCCTATACCTGGTTCTCCTCACTTTGACTTGTGTCCTATGAGCAAATGAAGTCCTGTAAGCTTTACTCTATTGGTGTCATTATGGTCAACTCTAGCTTGAGGAGGCAACCCTTCCCCAGTCGTGTTTTGAGTAACTTTCAACCTGAGGGGCCCATCTTCCAGCACTAGATCTGACTATATTCTGGCACTATTCATAATGTTTTCATCTTCCAATACTATATCTGCCAATGTTCCTCTGTTATTCATAAGGTTCTACAAAAGTCATCTGCCTCTCCTTCTTTCCAGTCTTTCTTAGTTTGGAAACTCTGCTGAAACCTGTCCACCCTGGGTGACTCAAGTGGTATTTTAGATACTGGTGGCATAGCTTCCAGCATCACCACAATATACAAGCCACCACAGTATGATAAACTGACAGACAAGTGGGGGTCATGGCGAGAAATTCTAATTTAGACAAGTAATATTTTTTAAGAGTTTATTCTATAT
>NW_006416429.1:2483-4170 GCF_000296735.1 Chrysochloris asiatica | reverse complement strand
ACCATCTCCTGAGCCTGCTTGGTCGGGTATTCTGTGTTGTTGTTGGCGGAGCTGTCTGCTATACGTCCATCCGATCCGCCATCTTGTTTGTTCTCTCTCGTAGGATTTTCAATGGCTGATTTTTCAGAAGTAAATCTCCAGGACTTTCTTCCAAGACATCTCTGGATAGACTCAAGCCTCCAACGTTTCAGTGAATAGCTGAGCTCAGTATCCACTGACACCACCCAAGGACTCTTGTACCTAGCTACACCTTATAAATAATATGGAGTCCTTGAAAGTGGAAGTAGTTCATGTGCTTGGCTGTTAACAGAAAGGTTGGAGGCCTGAGTTCATCCAGAGATATTCCAGAAGAAAGAGGATCTACTTCTAGAAACTGAGCTATTGAGCTGAGTTCTCCTCTGACACATGTGGGGTAACCATGAGTCAGACTTGACATACAGGCAACTGGTACTGGTCATTGTTTATTGAGCACTCAATATATTCTACACACTTTTTTTTTTTTAAAGTTTTTATTGTGAGGTTTACATGGGAGAACATCAGCTTCACATTCATCCTATCATATTTCATTGCAATGATTATAATCCCTTATATGCAACATCAAGTAACCAAAGGGTATCTGTTCATTGGTTTCTCGCTGCCTGCACACCTCAATTCTGGTGACTAGAGGGGATGCCTAAGTGAATGGACACCCCACCCCCACCCCTGGAGGGTTCTACTATGCATGTGCACAAATCTCCTTGAAATTTAAAGGGACAGTTTACACTTAAAACCAAACGCCACCACTCGTCCATCAGTTTGTCTTACTGTGGTAGCTTGTGAGTTGCTGTGATTCTGAAAGCTATGCCACCAGTATTATAAATATCAGCAGGGTCACCCATGGTGGACAGGTTTCAAATGACCTTTCAGACAAAGACAGACTAGGAAGAAAGAGTTACAACCTACTTCTGAATCTTTAGTCACTGAAAACCTTATGAATAGCAGAAAATCACTGTCAGGTACAGTGCCAGAAAATGAACCCCTCAGGTTGGAAGGCACTCAAAATGCGACTGGGGAAGAGCTGCCTCCTTAAAGTAGAGTTGACCATGATAACGCAAATGGAGTAAAGCCCATGGGAGAAAAGCCTGCGGAAATTTCATTTACTGATGGGGCACAACTCAAAATGAAGAGAAACAACTGTAAACATCCATTGAAAATCAGAACATGGAATGTACAAAGAATGAACCTGGAAAAATTAGAAGTTATCAAAAATGAAATGGAACACATAAACATCAATATCTTAGGCATTAGTGAGCTGAAATGGATTGGTACTGGCCATTTTGAATCTGACAACCACATGGTTTACAATGCTGGGAATGACAAATTGAAGAAGAATGGTGTTGCATTCATCATCAAAAAGAACATATCCAGATTTGTCATGAGGTACAACGCTGTCTGTGATAGGATCATATCCATGCACCTACAGGGAAGCCCAATTAATACCACTATTATTCAAATTTATGCATCAACCACTAAAGCCAGCGAGATGAAATAGAAGAATTGTACCGACTTCTTCAATCTGAAATTGATCAAACATGCAAGCAAAATGTTTTGATTATTACTGGTGATTGGAATGCAAAGGTTGGGAGCAAAGAGGAAGGATCAGTAGTTGGAAAATATGGCCTTGGTGATAGAAATGATGCTGGAGAAT
>NW_006416429.1:1320-2041 GCF_000296735.1 Chrysochloris asiatica | reverse complement strand
CTGTACCAAAAGGAAATGGTTAATGTTCAACCGTTTCAAGAGGTAGCATATGATCAAGAGTCAGTGCTACTGAAGGAAGAAGTCCAAGGTGCACTGAAGCAATTGGCAAAGAACAAGGCACCAGGAATTGATGGAATGAAAATTGAAATCTTTCATGATACTGAGGCGGCACAGGAGGCAGTCACTCATCTCTGCCAAGAAATTTGGAAGACAGCTATCTGGCTGACTGATTGGAAGAGATCCATATTTGTGCCCATTCCAAAGAGAGATGACCCAATGGAATACGGAAGTCATCGGACAATCTCTTTGATATCCCATGCAAGTAAAGTTTTGCAAAAGGTAATAAAGAAACGGCTACATTCATACATTGACAGAGAACTTTCAGAGGTTCAAGCCAGATTTAGAAAATGCAGTGGAATGAGGGATATCATTGCTGATGTCCAATGGATCATTGCTGATGTCCAATGCTGAAAGCAGAGAATATCAGAAAGATGATTACCTGTGCTTTATTGACTACACAAAGGCTTTCGATTATGTGGATCATGACAAGCTATGAACAACATTGAGAAGTATGAGTATTCTGGAATACTTAATTGTGCTCATGAGGAACCTGGACCAAGAAGCAGTTGTTCGAACAGAACATGGGAACACTGAATGTTTTAAAATTTAAAAAGATGTGTGACAAGGTTGTATTCTTTCACCATACTTATTCAACCTGTAT
>NW_006416429.1:0-477 GCF_000296735.1 Chrysochloris asiatica | reverse complement strand
CATGTTTGGTAAGGTGGAGAGTCAGAGATCAAGAGGAAGAATCTCCAACAAAATGGATTGGCCAAGTGGCAGCATCGATGGACTCAAGCGTGGCAGTAATAGTGAGGTTGGCCCAGGATCGGGCAGTGTTTCGTTCTGCTGTACATAAGATTGCTATGGGTCGGTACCAATTCGATGGCACCTAACAACAACAACAAACACCACACAGGCCCGCTCCCCGGCCGCCAGCACACAGCCCTTCTCCCTCCCTGAGTCCAGTGTCCCCAGCCACTCCATCTGTCCTCTTCATTGTCTCTGTCTCCATCACTGGTATCACTGCCTCTCAGGGTAGGGTCCCACTCTCCGTTCTCACTTGATGGTCCCAGTGACCTCCGCTCTTGGGCTGCAAAATCAATCACTCTCCTCTGTTTGTCAAAAAACATCTACTTCTATATTTCCTACCCTCACAGTCAGTCCATATGGCAATTATTCACTATT
>NW_006416428.1:2852-4236 GCF_000296735.1 Chrysochloris asiatica | reverse complement strand
TGATTCAGAAGATATGCTACCGGTATAATAAACACCAGCAGGTTCACCCATGGTGGAGAGGTTTCAGATGAGCTTCCAGACAAAGACAGACTAGGAAGAAAGATTGATGAACTACTTCCGATTCTTTGGTCGCTGAAAACCTTATGAATAGCAGAGAAACACTGTCAGATATAGCGCCAGAAAATGAAGGTAAACAAAATGCGACTGGAGAAGAGCTGCCTCCTCAAAGTAGACTTGTCTGTGATAACGTGAATGGAGTCAATCTCGAGGGAGAAAAGCCCGCAGGACCTTCATTTGTTGATGGGCCACAACTCAAAATGAAGATAAACAGCTGTAACATCTATTGAAAATCAGAACATAGAATGTATGAAGTATGAATCTGGGAAAATTGGAAGTTGTCAAAAATAAAATGGAACACATAAATATTTACATCTTAGGCATTAGTGAGCTGAAATGGACTGGTATTGGCCATTTTGAATCTGACAACCACATGGTTTACTATGCCAGAAATGATTAATTGAACAGGAATGATGTTGCATTTATTGTCAAAAAGAACATATGCAGATCAGTCATGAGGTAAAACACTGTCTTTGATAGGATAATATCCATGCGCCTACAGGGAAGACCAGTTAATACCACTGTTATTCAAATTTAGCATCTACCACTAAAGCCAGTGAAGATGAAATAGAATTCTACCAACTTCTTCAATCTGAAATTGATCAAACATGCAATCAAGATGTATTGATCATTATTGGTAACTGAAATGCAAAGATTGGGAACAAAGAGGAAGGATCAGTAGTTGGAAAATTTGGCCTTGGTGATAGAAACGATGCTAGAGAATGCATGATAGAATTCTATAAAACCAATGATTTTTTTTTCATTTCAAGTATCTTCTTTAGACAGCATAATAGATGACTATACACATGGACCTCACCAGATGGAATACACAGAAATCAAATTGACTACATCTGTGGAAGAAGATGGAAAAGCTCCATATCAACAATGAAAACAAGGCCAGGGGCAGACTGTGGAACAGACCATCAATTACTCATATGCAAATATAAACTGAAGCTGAAGAAAATGAAAACCAGTACACGAGAGCCAAAATATGACCTTTAGTATATCCCACATGAATTTAGAGATTATTTGAAGAACAGATTTAATGCATTAAACACTAAAGACCAAAGACTAGAAGAATTGTAGGATGACATCAAGAATATCATACAGGAAGAAAGCAAAAAGTCATTAAGAAGACAAGAAATAAGGAAAAGATCAGAATGTATGTCAAAGGAGACACTGAAACTTGCTCTCCTGCTTGTTGTTGTTGTTAAGTGCCGTCGAGTCGGTTCCGACCCATAGCGACCCTGTACAGGGTTTCCGAGGG
>NW_006416428.1:0-1077 GCF_000296735.1 Chrysochloris asiatica | reverse complement strand
GCAGATATTTTGTATTGTTGTTGTTAAGTGCCATCAAGTCAATTCTGACCCGTAGCAACCCTGTACAGGGTTTCCAAGGAGCAGCTGGTGAGTTTGAACTACTGACCTTGTAGTTAAATGACTTTGCAGTCTGACGCATTAACCCACAGTGCCAAATCAGAACTCCATTTTGTATTACTTAACATAAATTATTGTTTCATTTAAAAGACTCCTGGAATATAGTTGGTATAAGGTTGAAAGATTATCTCAGGGCAATAGTTTCAGGGGTTCATTTAGCCTCCTGGCTCCAGAAAGTCTGGAGTCTGTAAAACTTGGAAATTCTGATCTTCATTTTATCCCTTTTGATCAAAATTCTCCTATGGACTCTTTGACCAAAATGCTCAGTAATGTCAGTCAGACAACATCCAGTTCCTGGTCTCATAGAAGATGCAGCTATTCGAAGAGGCAATTTGCCACACATAATAGTTCCTCCTCCTATTCCTGATCCTTCTTCCTCTGTTGTTGAAATTGAATAGAGACCAATTATTGTGCCTTGGAAGTCCTTCTAGCAAGCTATGAACACCCCAGGCAATCCGCAATGAAATAGGAAATAGAACAGAAGTACTAAATGTGTTATTAAGTCAGTTAACTGGGATGTCTTGTGAAACCAAGACCTTAAACCTTCAAAGGAACAAAATCCCATGAATTGTTTGCTTGTACGTAAGGAGCCTTAGGGGCTACTCTTTCTTTCTTTGTAATTACTGTAAATATATTTATCACACAATTTTTGCTAATTTCGCTTTTTACAGGTGTAATATTTTTCATGGCAATTATAATAATAAACTGTGAAATCCTACCCTTTATCAGTCAGATTTTTCTCATCACTTTTCTTCCTCCCTCCCACTCTTGATAACCACTCAACTTTGATCTTTACACATTTGCCTTTTCTTATTTCTTTATATAAGTGAAGTCGTAAAAATTTTGTTTTTTTGTGACTGGTATATTTCATTCAGCAAAAACATCTTCAAATTCCATCCATATTGTAGCATATTATCAAGCCTTAATTTATCCTCCTGACTGAATAGTAGTCTATTGTAT
>NW_006416427.1:3494-4409 GCF_000296735.1 Chrysochloris asiatica | reverse complement strand
AACTCAATGGCACCTAACAACAACAAGTTACCTCAGGAGCTTGCTCTTCCATCCAATTCCAATACTCCTTTGTTCATAACATCCTGCCAGATTCTGACCTGCTTAGTGAATTAAAATTCTTGAGTCTACTGGTATTCATCAGCTCACTTTATCAAATATGTGTTGTTGTGGTTAGGTGTCATTGAGTAGATTCTGACACATATCAACCTTATGTTCAGTACAATGAAAGTCTGCCCAGTTCTACACCATCCTCATCATCTTTCCTGTGTTTGAGTCCATTGTAACAACCACTGGGTCAATTCAGTCTACTGAGGGTCTTCCTCTTTGTCTCTGGCCCCGACTTACCAAGTCTGGTGTCCTTCTCCAGGGAGTAGTATCTCATAGTAGCAGTACAGGAGGCCAAGTCTCACCAGCCTCAGTTTAAAGGCGTATTCTGGCTGCACTTCTTCCAAGACAGATGTGTCATTCTTCCGGCAGTCTACAGCATATTTAATATTCTTCACCAACAAAATAATTCAAAGGCATCAATTCTTCTAGGAATTTGTATCTGGCTTTTTCATAAGTAAACAAGACTCATCTTTGAGTCTAATCTAAGTCATGGAAGGGTACTTCTTTGCAATAAGTCATTTTCTAAAACACTAAAGAGGGAAGATAAGAGGAAAAGAAGAATGCATATTCAAAGAAAACAATGTTTTTTTAGGGTGAAGAAAAAAATATGAGAAACCTATGATTAAAGGATCCATAGGAGGTTAAACAGTGGTAGATACGGAAAGGTTTACACCTAGGTGTATTATAATGTCATTTAAGAACAACAAAGATAAGAGAAAACTGTAAAAACTTCAGAGAGAAAAAACAGATCCAGTCAATTGGAATTAGTATCAGTTAGATGATGGATTTAAAAAAAAAAAAAAAAAA
>NW_006416427.1:0-1304 GCF_000296735.1 Chrysochloris asiatica | reverse complement strand
TACATAAATACAAATAGGAAGAAACAGCTGCTGACATCCATTAATAATCAGAATGTTGAACGTACAAAATATGAATCTAGAAAAGTTGGAAGTCATCAAAAATTAAATGGAATGCATAAAGATCAATATCCTAGGCATTTGTTGTTATTAAGTGCTATTGAGTCAGTTCTGACTTATGGCGACCCTGTATATGATTTCCAAGGAGAGGCTTATCCTATAGCACCACACCAGTACTCCATTAGTGAGCTATGCGTTAGTGAGCTGAATGGCTGCAGAGTGGTCATTTTTAATTGAACAATCATATAGTTTACTATGCAGGAATAAAGGTTAAAGAGGAATGGCATCGCATTCATCATCAAATAGAACATTTCATGTTCTGTCTTGAAGTACTGTACTATTTGTGATATATCCATATGCCTACAATAAAGAACAGTTAATGCAACTATTACTCTTTCTATGCTCCAACTATTAAAGTCAGAGATGAAGAATTTGAAAATTTCTATAAACTTTGGCAGTTTGAAATTGATAAAACCTGTTATTAGGTAGCTTGATAATTATTAGTGATTATAATGCAGAAGTTGGAAATAAACAGAAAGGAATGACCTTGGAAAATATGACCTTGTTAATGGAAATAATACTAGAGATCACATTATAGAATTTTGCAAGACCAATGACTTGTTCATTTCAAATATCTGTTTTTCAACAGCATAAACAGTGACTTTGCCAGATGGAAAGAACAGGAATCAAATCAATTGCATCTTTATAAAGAGAAAATAGAGAAGCTCACTATCATCAGCTAAAACAGGCCAGAGGCTGACAATGGAACAAACTATCAATTCTCTTTTGCAATTTCAAGTTAAAGTTGAAGAAAAATAAAACAAGTCCAAGAGACCCAAATTATAACACTGAGTATATCCCACTGAATTTAGAGATCATCTCAAGATTAAATTTGATGTAGTGAGTAATTCTTATCATGAATAATTGTGATTGTTGCAACTCTACAGGTAGACATTTTGTAGCATAAAAGAGGGGAGTGGTTGATACTGCAGTCCATGAGTGGAAGACCTGGGATCATAAAGGGAGAAGATCTAGAGCAGAGTGTGGGACCCTATTCAGCGAAGCAGTGACACAAGAGATGGAGAAAGAGATGATGCCGTGGAGAGATGAAGTGGCTGGGGACTCGACTCATGGAGGGAAAGGGACTGAGTGCAGGTGGCTTGGAGGCATGCTTGCAGGGTATGCCCTTTTGGGTGTTTGAATGATTGCATATTCCTGAGTGTTTAGGTATACATCCAAAATAATAA
>NW_006416426.1:4281-4733 GCF_000296735.1 Chrysochloris asiatica | reverse complement strand
AAGCCTCATCTTTCTCCTGCAGAGTGGCTGGTAGTTTCGAACCGCTGACCTTAAGGTTCGCAGCCCGATTCGTAACCACTACGCTACCAGAGCTCAAAAATGCTTACCTGTTTATTATTGACTATGAAAGGTATTTTTTATGTAGATCATAACAGAGTATGGATAAAATTAGGAGGAATGGGAATTCCAAAACCTTTCATTGTGTTCATGTAGAATCTGCACATAGAATAAGAGGCAGTCCTTGTAACAGAATAAGTGAAAATTGCATGGTTTAAAATGAGAAAAGGTATGTATCAGGACTGTATCTTTGCACTATAATTATTCAGTCTCTACACTGAGCAAATAATGCCAGAATTTGTACTATATGAAGAACATGGCTTCGTAATTGGAGGATGATTCATTAACAACTGCAATATGCAGATGACACAACTTAGCTTGTTGAAAGTGAAGAG
>NW_006416426.1:0-582 GCF_000296735.1 Chrysochloris asiatica | reverse complement strand
ACTGATGCTTCCTCTATAGCCTGCTGCTCCTGCTACTGCTGTGTGCTATGGAGTTGGCTTAGACTCACAGTAACCCTATATAGGGTTTCTGAAGATATAAATTTTTACAAGAGCAGAAAGCCTCATCTTTCTACTACAGAGAAGTTGGTGGATTCAAACTGTAGACCTTTGGGTTAGCAGCTCAAGGCATAAGCCATTATGATTCCAGGGCTACTTCTCTAGATCCTTTGTTGTTGTTGTTGTTAAGTACCTTTGAGTCCGTTCTGAATAATAGAGACCCTGTAAAGGGATTCCAAGGAATGGCTGGTGGGTTTGAACAACCAACCCTGTGGTAAGCAGTCCAGTGCTGATCCTACAGCACCACATCAGGCCTCCTCTCTATAGCCTTGTTATTGTTGTTGTTGTTGAGTGCCGTTGAGTCGGTTTCTATCCGAATCGACCCTGTAGAGGGTTTCCGAGGAGCAGTTGGTGACCTTGTGGTTCAAACTGACTTTGCAGTCCAGCGCATTAACCCACAGCGCCACATAGATCAACATAATTTCTTAAAGCACCAACTCATGAGAAGAGAAAGATTATGGCGAG
>NW_006416425.1:3642-4169 GCF_000296735.1 Chrysochloris asiatica | reverse complement strand
TGAGATTTTAGTATCAATCTTCTGGATTTCTAATTGCTGGTTTTGTATCGTTTCAAAATTCGCATTTATTTTATTTTTATTATTTTCTGTGATCCATAGGGTTTTTTGTTTGTTTTTTTTCCAGTTTTTAAAGAAGTTTTTATTGTGAATTGAGTTAAAATTTACAGGGTAGATTATCAGTTTTACATTCCATAAATCATATTTTGCTTCATTGCAATGATTACACTCCTCTCCATGTACCAGAAGTCAACAGTATTTACCTCTATCCTCCTCCTTTTTTTTTTTAGGTTTTTATTGTGGATTGAGTGGAAAATTACAGAATAGATCATCACTTTTACATTCAACAAATCATACACCTTGTTTCATTACAATGATTATAATCCCCTCCATGTACCATTAGTTAACAGTATTTCTCATATTCACTTTAGCTCTTTTAAAAGAAAACAACAACAGAAAAAAAACAGTCAGGCATATATAATAATTTACACCTCCAAAGGGCTCATTCTGCAAATCTGCCTCCTGGCCAC
>NW_006416425.1:0-572 GCF_000296735.1 Chrysochloris asiatica | reverse complement strand
TGTTGGTCATTATGATGTAACTCAGGATTTAATTTTTGGTCTATTTCCTTTTTAGTCTGGCTGTCCTGCTCCACAACCCCCGTTCAGTCCTTTTTCCTAGCAATAAATAGTTCAGGGCCAGCTGTGGTGTTCTGTGTTTCCATTTGGTTTTAAATGGAAACTGTGTCTTTAAATTTCAAGTTAATCTGTGTGCATGCATAGTAGAACCCTCTGGGGATGGGGATGGGGTGTCCACTCACTCAGGCACCCCCTCTAGTCACCTGAATGGAAGTGCACAGATAGAGAGAGACCAATGAACAGATGCAAAAATAAAAGAATATCCACATCTTTATCTCCACAGTTCTGTCAGGCATCTGTGGCTTTTTTTTTTATCCTTCCCCCACTTGGTCTCACCCAAGATTGTGCCTCCAGGAGCAGCTGAGCATCTTGGATTAGATAATACTGGATTTCTGGCTTCTGTTACAAATTCCCCTAACTGTAAGCCTTCCAACCATCTAAATATTCTTTTATATGTGGTTCAGAGTTTTGGCATCATCCCCTGAGCCTGCTTGGTCCGGTATACTGTGTTGTTG
>NW_006416424.1:3222-4236 GCF_000296735.1 Chrysochloris asiatica | reverse complement strand
TTCTCTGTACATGCATATGTTGGACTGATCTGTCAAATAGGTAGTTGTCTATATATGAATATATTGGATTTGTCTGCCATGTAGCTAGCTCTCATTATATGGATATGTTCGACTCATCTGCATTGTAGCTAGTACCCTGTATATGGACACGTTGGACTACTCTGTTATGTAGCTATCTCTCAGAATATGGACACGTTGGACAAATCTGCTATGTAGCTAGAACTCTGTATATGGAAATGTTGAACTACATTGCCAGGAAGCTACCTCTCTGTATATAGAACATTGCGACTCATCTGCACTACCCTGCAGTGTAGTTAGCCCTCTGTATAAAGACAAGTTGGACTCATCTGCCTTGTTGATAGAACTCTGTATATGGAAATGTTGCACTACTCTGCCATGTAGCTAGCTCTCTGTATGGACATTTTGGACACATCGGCCATGTAGCTAGAACTCTATATATGGGAATGTTGCATTACCCTGCCATGTAGCTACCTCATTGTGTATAGACAAGTTGGACTAATCTGCCTTGTAGCTAGAAATCTGTATATGGAAATGTTACACTACCCTGCCATGTAGTTAGCTTTTGTAATATGAACATTTTGGCTTATCTGCCATGTAGCTAGCTCTCTGTACATGGATATGTAAGACTGATCTGCCAAGTAGGTAGATCTCTGTATTTGAACATATTGAACTTTTCTGCCATGTAGCAATCTCTCAGTATATTGACACGTTTGACACATCTACCATTTAGCTAGAACTCTCTATATGGAAATGTTGCAATACACTGTCATGTAGATATCTCTCTGTATATAGACAAGGTGGACTCATCTGCCTTGTAGCTAGAACTCTGTATATGGAAATGTTGCACGACTCTTCCATCTAGCTAGCTCTCTGTATATAGACATTATTGACTCGTCGGACATGTAGCTAGCTCTCTGTGCATGGACATTTTGGACTGATCTGCCATGTATCTAGCTCTCAATATATGGACACATTAAACACATCTGCCATGTA
>NW_006416424.1:0-1220 GCF_000296735.1 Chrysochloris asiatica | reverse complement strand
ATATGTTGGACTGATCTGCCAAGTAGGTAACTCTCTATAAATGAACATATTGTACTTGTCTGCCATGTAGCTAGCTCTCAGTATAAGGACACGTTGGACACATCTGCCATATAGCTAGAACTCTGTATATGGACATGTTGGACTGCTCTGTGATGTAGCTGGCTCTCAGTATATGAACACTTGGGAATCATCTACAATGTAGCTTGAAATCTGTATATGGAAATGATGCACTACTCTGTCATGTAGCTAGCACTCTGTATATAGAAAAGTTGGACCCATCTGCCTTGCAGCAAGAACTCTGTATATGGAAATGATGCACTACCCTGCCAAGTAGCTAGCTCTCTGTATATGGACCTTTTGGACTTGTGTGCCATGTAGCTAACTCTCTGTACATGGATATTTAGGACTGATCTTCCAAGTTGATAGCTCTCTGTATATGAACATATAGGACTTCTCTGCCATGTCGCTAGGTCCCAATATATGGACCCGTTGAACACATCTGTCATGTAGCAAGAATGTTGTATATGGAAATGTTACACTACACTGCCATGTAACTAGTTCTCTGTGTATGGACATTTTGGAATCGTATGCCATGTATCTAGCTCCCTGAATATGGACATTTTTTACTGATCTGCCCTGTAGGTAGCTTTCACTATATGTACACATAAGACACATCTGCCATGCAAGTAGAACTCTGTATATGGAAATGTTGTACTATTCTGCCATGTAGCTAGTTCTCTGTATATAGACAAGTTGGACCCATCTGCCTTGGAGCTAGAACACTGTATATGGAAATGTTGCATGACCCTGCTGTGTAGCTAGCTCTCTGTATGTGGACATTTTGGACTTGTGTGCCATATAGCTAGCTCTCTGTACATGGATATTTTGGACTGATCTGACAAGTAGCTAGCTGTCTGTATATGAACATATTGGACTTGTCTGCCATGTCGCTAGTTCTCAATATATGGACCCGTTGAACACATCTGTCATGTAGCGAAAACTCTGTATATGGAAATGTTGCACTACACTGCCATGTAACTAGCTCTCTGTATATGGACATTTTGTACTCTTCTGACATATAGCTGGCTGTCTGTACATGGATATGTTGGACTGATCTGCCAAGTAGGTAGCTCTCTGTATATGAACATATTGCATTGTCTGCCATGTAGCTAGCTCTCTGTATTTGGACATTTTGGAATCTTATGCCATGCAGCTAACTC
>NW_006416423.1:0-2307 GCF_000296735.1 Chrysochloris asiatica | reverse complement strand
TGAATAAAGAGAAATACTGTAAACTGATGGTACATGGTGTGGATTATAATCATTGTAATGAAACAAAGTGTATGATGTGTTGAATGTAAAACTGATGATCTATCTTATAAACTTTCTCTCAATTCACAATAAAAGAAAAACAAAAAAACAAAACATAAATTCTTAAAACTATTCAAATGTAAATTTAAGAAGTTTTCCTTAATTTTCCACAAAACATATGGGTTTAAATTAATCTATTAGGATGTGAAGTAGTCTTCCAGGTCCCTCAGATATATATATTTCTGCATTGCTATAGAAATCCTGGTATGGCGCTGTGGGATATTGCACTAGACCACAAGGTCAGTAGTTCAAATTTACCAGCTGCTCCTCGGAAACCCTATTTAGGGTCACTGTGAGTCAGAACTGACTCAAAGGCACTTAACAACAATAAAGGAAGTTCAAGAGATCTATTTAAAGTAGTAAACTTTATAAATATTAGACTACATCTTTTAATATTTGCTTGAGATATGTGACTTCAAAACCGAGGGACAGTAAGATCGCAGATAGAAAGGTAACACAAAAAGTTAATGGAAAGCATCTTCACTCAAAGAATATAATTGTAAACTGAATTAAAACAACAACCAAGCTAATAGCCACTATGAGATTGTGCATTCCGTGGTAGATGCCTATGGCTGGAGATTAAAAGCTCCTGAAACTAAACAAATCTAAACAGTGTTGCTGTTGAGACGATTGTGGCTCATAGTAACTGCAGGACAGAGTAGAAATACCTCACAGGGTTTTCAAGGCTAGAAATCTTTATGGGAGTAGACTGCCACTTTTTTCCCCATGGATCAGCTGGTAGGTTCAAACGGCCAGCCTTTTGGTTCAGGGCCCAGAGCTTATTATCCACTGTGCTACCAGGGCTACAAAGGTTTCCTTCTCTTACCTGTAAAAACATAATTAAGTAAACGCTGTTGTTGTTAGGCGCTCTTGAGTCAGGTCTGACTCATAGGGACCCTATATACAACAGAATGAAAAACTGTGCATTCCTACACCATCATCTGCTTGAGCTCATGGTTGCCGCCATTGTGTCAATCCATCACATTGGAGATCTTACACTTTTTTCCTGACCCTCCACTTGACCAAGCATTATGTCTTTCTTTAGGGACTGATTCTTCCTGACATGTCCAAAGAATGAGAGATGAGGTCTTGCCACTCTCACTTCTAAGGAACATTTTGGAGGTGTCTTCCAAGAAAATAAAATTTAAAAATAAATTTTTATTGATCGCAGGTTGTTAATGAGTCCTCCCCCTACCGACCTTGTGGTTAGCGATCTAGTGCTTATCCAACAGCGCCATAATAGGACTCCATTATGTTAAAACATCTATTTTATCAGTCTATTTTATTTTATTTTTAATTTAGCAGCAGGTTTCTTGGTGCTCCATAAAATAATAATATAAATATCCACATATTTACTAACACCTGAAATTTCCCCTCTACAATATTTTGAATAAATTAATCTAACTTTAAATGTCCCCATTTTCAGGGTTATTTCTTAACACACTATGGTGGGAATAGTATAGATTTTGTGGACAAAAAGTGTTGGATTCATACCATAATTTTCTTTTTAAAGTTTTTATTATGAATTGAGTGAATGTTTACATGGCAGATCATCAGTTTTACATTCAACAAATCTAGGGTCCCTATGAATTGGAATGGACTCAGAGACAGAGTCTGGTGGTGCTGTGCTTGGACTGAGCTAACCCAGATCACCCAGGACAATAGCCCTGTTGCAAGGTCTATCTTAGTAACCCTCTATAGGGTTTCCAAAGAGCAACTGGTGGGTTAGAACTACCGACCTTGTGTTTAGCGATCTAGTGCTTATTCAACAGCGCCATAATAGGACTCCATTATGTTAAAATGTCTATTTTATCAGTCTATTTTATTTTATTTTTAATTTAGCAGCAGGTTTCTTGGTGCTCCATAAAATAATAATATAAATATCCACATATTTACTAACACCTGAAATTTCCCCTCTACAATATTTTGAATAAATTAATCTAACTTTAAATGTCCCCATTTTCAGGGTTATTTCTTAACACACTATGGTGGGAATAGTATAGATTTTGTGGACAAAAAGTGTTGGATTCATACCATAATTTTCTTTTTAAAGTTTTTATTATGAATTGAGTGAATGTTTACATGGCAGATCATCAGTTTTACATTCAACAAATCTAGGGTCCCTATGAATTGGAATGGACTCAGAGACAGAGTCTGGTGGTGCTGTGCTTGGACTGAGCTAACCCAGATCACCCAGGACAATAGCCC
>NW_006416422.1:1815-4241 GCF_000296735.1 Chrysochloris asiatica | reverse complement strand
GTGTTGCTGTGATATCAGAAGCTATTCCACTACTATTTTAAGTACCAGCAGGGGCATCCATGATGGCCAGTTTACAGGGGCGCTTCCAGACTATAAAGAAGGAAAAGCAGACCAATTCAGAAAACCTTCTGAATTGCAGTGAAAGATTGATATAATCCTGGAAGGTGAATCCCTCAGGCTGGAAAGCACTCAAAGTATCACTGGGGGAAGAACTGCATCCTCAAAGTAGCCTTAACCATATGACAATGGAACAAAGATTTGGAACCTACATTTGCTGATGTTCACAATTCAAATCAGAAGAAACAACTGCAAACATCCATTAATAATGAGGAAAAAATTTGTATGAAATATGAAACTGGTAAAATTCGAAGTGGTCAAAACTTAAATAGAAAACAAAGATCGATATCCTAGGCATTGGTGAGTTGAAATCAGTTCGTATTGACCCTACTGAATCAGACAAACATATGGTTGACTGTGCCAAGAATCACAAATTGAAGAGGAATGAATTTGCATTATATAAAAATAGTATTTCAAGACCTATCTTGAAGTACAATTATGTTTGTGGTACGATAATATCCATACACTTACACGACTAGTTAAAAATACCACTATTATTAATATTTACACACCAATTACTAAAGCTAATTATGATGAAAGTGAAGAATTCTATCAACTTCTTCAGTCTGAAATTGATCAATCATGTAATCAAGATGCATTGATAATTACTGGAGATTGGAATGCAAAGGTTTGAAAAAAGAGGAAGAATCTGTATTTGAAACATATGGTCTTGGTGATAGAAATGATGCTCTAGACCCCAAGAGAATCTTGCAAATCCAATGACTTACTCATTGCAAATACCATTTTTCAACAATTATAAATGGCAACTATACACATGGGCCTCACCAGATACAACGTACAAGAATCAAATGCATTCTACCTGTGGGAAGAGACAGTGGGGAAGGTCAATAAAATCAGTAAAATCAAGGCAAGCAGCTGACAGTGGTTCATATGCAAGGTCAAGTTGAAACTGAAGAAAATTGAACCAAGTCTATAAAAGCCAAATTACAACCTTGAATATATCCCACCTGAATTTAGAGACCATTTCAAGAACACATTTGCTGCATTGGACACTAATGCACAAAGTCCAGAAGAGTTGTGGATGACACCAAGAACATTAGACATGAAGAAAGCAAAAGGTCATTACAAAAAAACAGGAAAGAAAGAAAATACAAAAATGGATGTCAACAAAGACTGAAACTTGCTCGTGAGCATAGAAAAAGTAAAGAGAATGGAAGAAATGAGAAAGTAAAAGAACATATTGAATTGTGAAAAATAAAAATAAAAAACAGAGTTAAAAAAACAAAAGGGAAGAACAGAACATGCTCATCATTTTTCATACTGAAAGAACTATAAACAAAATTCAATCATAGACTTGCAATATTAAAGGATTCTATGGGTAAAATATTGAATGATGTGAAAAGCATCAAAAGAAGATGGAAGGAATATGGAGAATCACTGTACCAAAATGAAATAGTTGATGTCCAGCCATTGCAAGAGGTAGCATATGATTAAGAACTGATGGTATTAAAGAAGAGGTCCAAGTTACACTGAAGGTATGGGTGAAAAACAAATTTCCAAGAATTTATGGACTACAAATAGAAATATTTTAACAGAATGATGCAGCACCAGTGGCACTTATTTGTCTATGTCAAGAAATTTGGAAGAAAACTACCTGTCCAACTGATTGGAAGAGATCGATATCTATGACCATTGTGAAGCTAGGTTACTCAATTGAATGTGAATCGTTGAGCAATATCATTAATGTTACATGCAAGCAAAATTTTACTAAGGATAATTCAAGAACAGTTGCAGCGATACATCAACAGGAAACTGCCAGAAATTCAAGCTAGATTCGGAGGAGTATGTGAAATGATGGATGTCATTGTTTATGTGAGCTGTCTCTTGGCTGAAAGCAGAGAAGATCAGAATGTGTTTTATTGACTATGCAAAGGCATTCAACTCTGGATGATGACAAATTATGGATAACATTGAGAAAATACTTAACTGTGCTCATTGTTGTTGTTAAGTGCCATCTAGTCAGTTCTGGCTCCTAGCAACCCAATATAGTGTTGCCAAGGAACAGCTGGTGAGTTTGAACTTCCAGCCTTGTGGTTCACAGTCCAGTGTTGATCCTACAGCATCATAGGAACCTATCTATAGATCAGGAGACAGGTATTTGAAAAGAACAAAGGGATACTGAATGGTTTAAAATCAGGAAAATTGTTTACCAGGGTTGTATCCTTTCACCATACTTATTCAAACTATATGCTATGTAAATAATCTGAGAAACTGGATTATTTGAAGAAGAATGTGATTTAAGGATTTGAAGAAGATTCATCAACAATCTGAGATTACATAACCTTGCT
>NW_006416422.1:0-1110 GCF_000296735.1 Chrysochloris asiatica | reverse complement strand
TGCAGGACTGGGCAGTGTTTCATTCTGTTGTACTGGGGTCACTATGAGTCAGAACTGATTCAATGGAATTTTACATCAACAACAACAGATATATGTCATCAGAGTAAAATTGTCATGGAAAGATTCTGGGTCAAAGGTTAATGTGTATGTCATTTTGGTGCATTTTGCTAGACTCCCCTCCATAGAAGTTCTTTCATTTTATATTCTATTTTGCAATGTCTGACAGTTCTATAGCCTCATGAAGTAGGTCATCTAGATTTGTCATCTGGATTTTGAATTCTGGCAATTTCAGTGTGGTGTTAATTTGCATTTCTCTTATGAAGACTGAAGTTTTTTTGAAGAATTATTCTGGATTGAAATTTGTCTTCTCAAAAGATATATAAAGTGCTAATTCCTATACCTGTAAATATGACCCTATTGGTAAAGAGAAGTATGTTTTTTTAAGTTAATAAGTTCACACTAGAGTAAGTTGGATGATAAGCAAAATTACTTCTGATGGCTGTCAATAAGAAAAGCAGAATAGGCTGAGTGAGACACATCATCAGATAGCCTGTCTTCAAACAAAGGAATGACAACAATTGCCAGCAGACAGCAGAAACTAGAAGAAGGACCCACAGAAAACATTAACACAGCTTATAACCTGCTTTGCACTGTTATCTTCCAGAACTGTGGGAAACTAATTCTCTGATCTCTAGAGCAACCCCGTTTGTGATATTGTGATTTTTGTTGTTGTTGTTAATGTAACACAAAGCAACTAAGACTGGGCTATTTGTATATACATTTAAATTTGTTTTTATCATTTTTCCAAATTGCATTAAAGTGCCTGCAGCTACTACTGCTATCTCGAGTTCCCACTTTTGCTCTTATTTTCAGGAATGTATTACTGGACCTTAAGACTGTAGTCACTTCATATTCTAGTCTCCACCAAGGCTGTTTTTCCAATAACAGTTGAATTTCAATGTTTTGCCCTTGTCTTAAGACAAAAAGATTCATTGTTGCAAATACATTTAACAATTTACTGACTTTAGGATTCTTTAATATTTCACATTGTCTGTTATATCCACAAAGTCCAGAAAAGTGTATGTTGTTGTTATTGTTGTCAGGTACCAC
>NW_006416421.1:2253-4258 GCF_000296735.1 Chrysochloris asiatica | reverse complement strand
ACTCACTAATGTATGCCAGAATATTCGGAAAATCTGTTAAACTGACTAGAAGAGATTCATATGTGTGCCTATTTCAAAGAAAGGTGACTGACCAATTACAGAAATTATCAAACAATATCACATGCAAGTAAAATATTGCTGTAGACAATTCAAAAATGGTTACAGCAGAGCTTCAATAGAAAGCTGCCAGAAATTCAAGCCAGATTCAGAAGAGGACATGGAAAGAAGAATATAATTGCTGGCATCAGATGGGTCTTGGCTGAAAGCGGAAAATACCAGAAAGATGTTTACTTGTGCTTTATTGACTATGTAAAGGTGTCTGGCTGTGTAGATCATAACAAACTATGAATAGCATTGCAAAGAATGGGCATTCCAGAACACTTAACTGCTCATATGGAGCTTGTAAATATATCAACAGGAAGTCATTTGAACAGAACAATTAAATACTTCATGGTTTAAAATCAGGAAAGGTGTGCATTGGGGTTGCAGCCTTTCACCATACTCATTTAATATGTATGTTGAACAAATAATCAAAGAAGCTGGACTATATAAGAACTCGGCATCAGGATTGATGGAAGGAAGGCTCACTATCAACCAGTGATATGCAGATGACACAAAAAAGCAAAGAGGACTTAAAACACTTGCTGATGAAGATCAAATACAGCCTTCAGGATGGATTACAACTCAATGTAAAGAAACTCCAAATCCTTACTATTGGACCAGTAAACAACATCATGATTAATGGAGCAAAGATTGAAGTTGTCAAGGATTACTTCACTTGGCTCCACAATCAATGCTCATGGAGGCAGCAGTCAAGAAATCAGACAATGGATTGTACTGGACAAATATGCTGCAAAACACCTCTCTTAAATATTAGAGAGGAAAGACATCATTCTGAGGACTAAAGTGCAGCTGATCCAAGCCATGGTATTTTCATTCACCTCATATGCATGTGAAAGATTAACTACATCTGTGGGAAAAGATGATCAGGGCTAGAGGATGGATGGGGTAAGGATTACCAATGAAATTCTCATAGAACAGTTCTTGCTACCCTTGAAGAATGGGCAGGCACATTCTCATCATGGAAACAAATCCTCAGTGCAATTTTCCTGGCCTTTTTCTCATAAATGCAGTTTTCCATCTTCTTAAATCTTCTTCATAATAAGCTCCTATGATTGTTCTGCATCCTTCAAGAAAATCTATTAAGATTACTACTTTGGGATCCCAAATAACAGTAGCCATAAACTTCTGAGCTGACCTCTCTACCTTGAATTTCATTGACATAGCAGATCCCCTGGGAAGCCAGTGTTTTAATTGGACCTGCTTTTTCTTTTTTTTAAGGCACCACAAGGTTGGCAGTTTCAGTCCACCAGCTGTTTCATGGAAGAAAGATATGATTTTTGGCTGTGGAAAAAATTTATAGCCTTGGAAACCCCATATAACGCGCAATGAGTCGGAACCAACTTGATAGCACTTAACTAAATAAAGACAAGTGTCTTAATGAGAGAACTTGTTTACAGATGTCCAATGATCACAGAGGCATGTTTAAAAATATTTTTTTTGTAATAAACTTATGCATGTATGAACTGGAATCCTAATAGCAATTTTTTTTACTTAACCTCACATATATGTACAAATCAGTCAAAGAATGTTTCACTAAGAACTGAAAATAATGTTTCCCACTTTCTTAGAAAAAGTATACAATAGATATGGCAGATGCTGTTTTAAATTATACATCAATCCCCCCACCCACCAAAACCAAAACCCACTGTCATGGAGTTGATTCCTACTCAGAGTGACCATATAGGACAAAATAGAACTACTCTGTAGGGTTTCCGAGACTGTAAATCTTTGTGGGAGCAGACAATTTCGTATTTCTCCTTTTTAGTGGCTGGTGGGTCTGAACTACCAACCTTGCAGTTAGCAGCCCACTATTTAACCCACTGCATCAACAAACTTACTAAAAACCAATCCCACTGCCATCGAGGGTTTCCAAGACTATGTA
>NW_006416421.1:0-558 GCF_000296735.1 Chrysochloris asiatica | reverse complement strand
GGTCCTTTTTCCAAGGTGCCTTTAGCTGCACTCAAACTGCAACCTTTTGGTTAACAGCCAAGAGCTTAATCATATGAGCCACCCAGAAACACCCAAACTTACAACAATCCTAATATAAAATCAAATGAACTATATTTTATAGTCAGCTTCAGGTATTGGCTATATTATTTGCTTTACATATTGTTCATTAAAATGACAACCCAGCAATGTGAACTAGCCACAAAGATGGTCACACTTTTCATGACTTACACAGAAGGCTTTTCTGCCACTAAGCTTTATGCTTTTTACTATTATTTCTACTATCCACTCACTGCAAAGCTCTGCACCAAACACCAAACCACCCTACCAATGTACAAAGGGCCACTTCAAGTCAGGGAGATCCCTCCTAATGCCTAAATCAGCACCCTGTATGCCCCCCAAGTTGTGGTTATTTGGGTATTCACCCCCTAAAAGGAGTCCTGCTGTGGTTCTGTAGGTAGGCACTGACCTGTGAATGTCAATATTGGTGGTTCAAACCCACCAGAAGCCCCTCAATCCCTATATAAAGAGTTGCTATGA
>NW_006416420.1:3160-4248 GCF_000296735.1 Chrysochloris asiatica | reverse complement strand
TTGTCATTAGACCTGGTCTCTGGCCTTCTTAGGTAAGTGTTAAAAAGTACTCTTAGATCTGCTGAAGATTGCCCAGAGGCACCCTACTCTGCCAGCTAACTATAGACTTGAGGAATCTCAGCTCTAACTCTGGGGATTAGCATGTCCTCTGTAGCTCTCTGCTCAAGATCTTATCTTGGTCTCCTGGTTCTGAGGTTGCTTCTTCCCTTCCTTACTTTCTGATGCTTCTTACCATCTCTAGTGTTTAGGCTCCATCTGTATCCCATGTACTGGAGATTCTCAGCACAAGACCCCAGGTCAAAAGACATTTTCAGCTTCTCACTCTGCTTGGATGGGAATGTGGATTTCCCCAGCTTCTAATTTGTCTCATTTTAAACCCAGCATGATGGCAATGTTGACCAAGGTCTTCCAAGGATTCCAGACAACTTACTTGCATTATGGACTCCCATATGAGTTCCGTGAACCTGTTTGTATGACAAGCAGACTCTTCAGCCCCTCAGTTAAGCCACAAGCATGTGGTTGACAGAATGCCACCTAATCTTTGTGGGAGTTATAAGAGCATGCCCAGAAGAGTCATGAAAAAGAGCTCATCACACTGCACCAAGCTAGCAGCTGTGTTTTCCAGTAATACAGTTATGTAGTTAATTGTGCCCTGACACTTTGTCACTTTAATTGACACTGGTTGTTTTATAGTGTTGGTGACAGCAAGTTTCTATTGATGTGTCCAAATTTACTCCATTGGCCAATATCAGTTATCAATAAAGCATTGAAGAATTTACTGAAGTATACATTCATTTATTGCTGTTGAATATTATTGGCTTCTGCCTCATGAACACCTTTAGTAAATGCAAGATCAGTTCAATGACAGGGGGACAGCAGAATAGCTCACTTGCTTTTACACCAGTAACAATACACAATAGTGACTCGCAGAATTGATTCCATTCAGAATCATGCATAGACTATATGACATGAAACATTCATAAGGACAATAAAACATGGAGAGTAGAATGTAAACCACTTCACTCTATACATTCATTAGTTAATACTTCAGTTCAGTAAAAGTATTAGCAGCAAAGTGAGATTTGTGG
>NW_006416420.1:0-610 GCF_000296735.1 Chrysochloris asiatica | reverse complement strand
CTGGTGAGCTTTAACCACCGACCTTGCATTTCAAATGACTTTGCAGTCTGGCACATTAAACCACAACACCACACCATACATAGTACATAATCATTTATTCCTCACTTCCACCACTCATCTGTCATTTCATCCTACTGTGGCATCTTGCATCGACTTTGATGTAGGAAATTGTTGCCACTGATATATTAAATATCAGCAGGATCATCTATGGTGGATAGGTTTCAGCAGCTCTTCCAGAGTGAGACAGGCTTAGAAAAGGAGAGGTGGATCACTTCTGCAAGATTAGCAACTGACTGAAAAGCTTATAAATAACAGGGAAAACATTTACGAAAATAACCCCAGATGATGATCCCCTCAGGGTAGAAGCCTCTCAAAATACAACTGGGGAAGAACAGGCTCTTCAAAGTAGAGTTGACTGTGATAACGTGAATAGAGTAGAGCCCATGGGGGAAAAGCCCATGGGACCTTCATTTGATGATGGGCACAACTCAAAATGAAGAGGAACAGCTGTAAACATCCATTGAAAATCAGAACATGGAATGTATGAAGTATGAATCTGGGAAAATTAGAAGTTGTCAAAAATGAAATGGAATGCATAAACATCGATATC
>NW_006416419.1:2928-4172 GCF_000296735.1 Chrysochloris asiatica | reverse complement strand
GGACATGTTGGACTACTCTGCCATGTAGCTAGCTCTCTGTACATGGACATTTTGGACTAGTCTGCCATGTAGCTAGCTCTCTGTGCATGGATATGTTGCACTGGTCTGCCATGTAGGTAGCTCTCTGTATATCAACATATTGGAGTTGTCTGCCATGGAGCTACCTCTCTGTATAGGGACATGTTGGACTCATCAGCCATGTATCCAGCTATCTGTATGAACATGTTGGACTCATCTGTCATGTAGGTAGCCCTCTAAATATACACATGTTTGACTCATCAGCCATGTAGCTAAATCTCAGTGTATGGACATGCTGGACTCATCTGTCATATAGCTAGTACTCTGTATATGGATATTTTGGACTACTCTGCCATGTAGCCAACTCTCAGTATATGGACACGTTGGGCTCATCTTCCATATACCTAGTACTCTGTATATGGATATGTTGGACTACTCTGCCATGTAGCTAGCTCTCAGTATATGGACACAGTGGACTCATCTGCCATGTATCTAGCTCTCTATGCATAGATATGTTAGACTGATCTTCCATGTAGCTAGCTCTCTGTATATGGACATGTGGGACTCATTTGCCATGTAGCCTGAATTCTGTATAAGATAATGTTGGAGAACTCTGCCATGTAGCTAGCTCTCTGTATATGGACATTTTGTACTCGTCTGCTATGTAGCTAGCTCTCTGTGCATTGGTATGTTGGAATGATCTGCCATGTAGGTAGTTCTCTGTATATGAACATATTGGACTTCTCTGCCATGTAGCTAGCTCTCTGTATATGGACATATTGGACTCATCATCCATGTAGCCAGCTCTCTCTGTATGATCATGTTGGCCTTTTCTGCCTTGTAGCTAGTCCTCTATATATACACACGTTGGACTCATCTGCCAAGTAGCTAACTGCCGGTATATGGACATGTTGGACTCATCTTCCATGTAGCTAGTACTCTGTATATGTCATGTTGGACTACTCTGCCATGTAGCTAGCTCTCAGTATATGGACACGTTGGATTCATCTGCCATGGAGCTTGAATTCTGTATATAGAAATGTTGCACTACTCTGCCATGTAGTTAACTCTCTGTATATGGATATTTTAGTCTTATCTGCCATGTAGCTAACTTTCTGTTCATGGATATGTTGGGCCGATCTGCATTTTGTAGGTTGCTCTCTGTATATGAACATTTTAGACTTGTCTGCCATGTAGCTAGCTCTCTATATATGGACATGTTGGAA
>NW_006416419.1:0-1438 GCF_000296735.1 Chrysochloris asiatica | reverse complement strand
CATTTTGGACTCTTTACAAAGTAGCTACCTCTCTGTGCATGGATATGTTGGACTGATCTGCCATGCAGGTAGCTCTCTGTATATTAACATATTGGTCTTGTCAGCCATGTAGCTACCTCTCTGTGTGTGGACATGTTGGACTCATCTGCCATGTAGCCATCTCCATGTGTATGAACATGGTGGACTCATCTGGCTTTTAGCTAGCCCTCTAAATATACACATGATGGACTCATCTGCATGGTAGCTAACTCTCAGCATATGGACACGTTGGTCTCATCTGCCATGTAGCTAGTACTCTGTATATGGACATGTTGGACTACTCTGCCATGTAGTTAGCTCTCAGTTTATGGACACAATAGACTCATCTGCCATGAAGCTAGAACTCTGTATATGGAAATGTTGCACTACTCTTCCATATAGCTAGCTCTCTGTATATGGACATTTTGTACTCGTCTGCCATGTAGCTAGCTCTGTGTGCATGGATATGTTGGACGGATCTGCCATGTAGGTAGCTCTCTGTATATAAACATATTAGACTTGTCTGCAATGTAGCTAGCTCTCAGTATATGGACATTTTGGACTCATCAGCCATGTAACCAGCTCTCTGTGTATGAACTTATTGGATTCACATGCCTTGTAGCTAGCCCTCTAAATTTACACATGTTGAGCTCATCTGCCATTTAGCTAACTCTCAGTATATGGACATGTTGGACGCATCTGCCATGTATCTAGTACTCTGTATTTGGACATTTTGGACCACTCTGCCATGGGTCTAGCTCTCAGTATATGGACACTTTGGACTCATCTGTCATGTAGCTAGAACTCTATATATAGAAATGTTGCATTACACTGTGTATGGATATATTGGACTGATCTGCCATGTAGGTAGCTCTCTGTTTATGAACATACTGGACTTGTTTGCCATGTAGCTAACACTCAGTATATGGACATGTTGGACTCATCTGCCATGTAGCTAGTACTCTGTATATACACATGTTGGACTACTCTGCCATGTAAGTAGCTCTCAGTATATGGACATGTTGGACTCATCTGCCATGGACCAGCTCTATGTGTATGAACATGTTGGACTCTTCTGCCTTGTACCTAGCCCTGTAAATATACACATGTTGGACTCATATGCCATCTAGCTAACTCTCAGTATATGGACATGTTGGACTCATCTGCCTTGTAGCTAGTACAATGTAAATGGACATGTTGGACTACTCTGCCATGTAGCTAGCTCTCAGTATATGGACATGATGGACTCTCTATCTCAACATATTGGACTTGTATGCCATTTAGCTAGCTCTCTCTACAAGGACAATTTGAATTCATCTGTCATGTAGCTAACTCTCTGTGCATGGATATGTTGGACTGACCTGCCTTGTAGGTAGCTCTCTCTATATGAACATATTGGACTTGTCTGCCATGTAGCTAG
>NW_006416418.1:3506-4407 GCF_000296735.1 Chrysochloris asiatica | reverse complement strand
GACGACGTATTGCACTGGGCAAATCTGCTGCACAGGAACTTTTTAAAGTGTTGAAGAGCAGAGATGTCAGCTTAAGGACTAAGGTGTGCCTGACCCAAGCCATGGTGGGTTCCGACTCACAGAGACTTTCTTCGGTGCCATCCTCACAATCATTCTTATGTTTGAGCCCATTGTTGTCAATCCATCTCATGTGGCGGGGGGTGAGTGTGTCTCCTTTTTCGATGACCCTCCACTTTTCCAAGCATGATGTCCTTCCCCAGGGACTGGTCCCTCCTGATAATATGTTCCAAGTCTGAGACACGAAATGTCACCATCCTTGCTTCTGGCTGTACTTCTTTCAACACAGGTTTGTTTGTTCTGCTGGCAGTCCATGGTACTTTCAATATTCTTCTCCAACACCAAAACTCAAATGCATCCATTCTTCTATGGTCTTTCTTATTCGCTTTCCAACTTTCACATACATATGAACCAATTGAAAATACCATGGCTTGGGTCAGGCTCACCTTAGTCCTCAAACTGACATCTTTGCTCTTGATCACTTTGAAGAGGTCTTGTGCAGCAGATTTGCCTAACAGAATACATCATTTGATTTCCATCATTTAAATGTTGATTTGTGGATTCAAGCAAAATAAAGTGTTTGACAATTTCAATCTTTTCTCCATTTATCTTGATGTTATTTATTGACCCAGTGGAGAAGGTTTTTGTTTTCTTTACATATTTAAATCTGTGTTCTTTGATCTTCATCAGTAAGTAGTTTAAGTCCTCTTTGCTTTCAGCAGGCAAGATTGTATTATCTGAATATTGCAGGTTGTTAATGAGTCTTCCTTCAATCCTGATACCATGTTCTTCTTCATATAATGCAGCATCTGAGATTATTTACTCAGCATAAGACCCCCAATGA
>NW_006416418.1:0-1156 GCF_000296735.1 Chrysochloris asiatica | reverse complement strand
CTTGTTTTGACTGATGATATGGAGATTTTCCATCGTCTCTTTTCACAGATGTAGTCAATTTGATTTCTGTGTATTCCATCTGGTGAGGTCCATGTGTATAATCGTCTCTTATGTTGTCTAAAGAAGGTATTTGAAATGAACAAATCACTGATTTTGCAGAATTCTGTCATGTGATCTCCAGCATCGTTTCTACCACCAAGGCCATATTTTCCAACTACTGATCCTTTCTCTTTGTTTCCAACCTTCACATTCCAATCACCGGTAATTACCAACACATCAATTATATGTTTGATCAATTTCAGGTTGACGAAGTTGGTAGAATTCTTCAATTTCTTCATCTGGCTGTAGTGTTTGATGCATAAATTTGAACAATACTGATATTAACGGGTCTTCCTTGTAGGTGTATGCATATTATCCTATCACATACAAGATTGTATTTCAAGACAGATCTGAACATGTTTTTTTGATGATGAATTTGATGTCATTCCTCTTTAGTTTGTCATTCCTGGTCTAGTAAACTATATGATTATCTGATTCAAAATAACTATTTCAGCTCACTAATGCCTAGCATGGAGTCCTGGTGTGGCACTGTGGATTAATGCACGTGACTGCAAAATTGGGTTGATGTGCAAGGTTGGTGATTCAAGCTCACCAGCCGCTCCTCAGAAACCCTATACAAGGTCGTTATGGGTCAGAATTGACTCGAGGACACTTAACAACAATAACAACACCAATGCCTAGCATATTGATGTTTACGCATTCCATTTACTTTTATATGACTTCCAATATTTCTTAAATTCATTCTTCGTGCATTCTAAGTTCTGATTATTAATGAATGTTTATCTCTGTTTCTCCTCAATTTTCATTATGCCCCATCAGCAAAAGAAGGTCCTGAAAACTTTACTCCATTCGTGTCATCACAGTCAACTCTACTTTGAGGCAGCAGCTCTTCCCCAGTCACAGTTTGAAGGCCTTCCAACCTAAGGGGTTCATCTTCCGGTGCTGTCTCTGACAGTGTTTCGCTGCTATTCATAAGGTTTTCAGTGTCAGAAGAGACTCTGAAAATTGCTCTCCAACGTAGAGAAGCCAAAGCAAATGGAAAAATTGAAGAGGTGCAAGAGCTGAACAGGAAATTTCAAAGATCAGCTCAAGAAGA
>NW_006416417.1:3212-4321 GCF_000296735.1 Chrysochloris asiatica | reverse complement strand
TTCTAACTCTAAGTCTTTGCACATTTCATTATAATATTTGACTTTGTCTTCTCAAGCTGACCTTTGAAATTTTCTGTTCAGCTCTGTTACTTCTTCATTTCTTCCATTAGCTTTAGCTTCTCTATGCTCAAGAGCAAGTTTCAGAATCTATTCTGACATACATTTTTGCTTTTATTTCATTCCTGTCTTTTTAATGACTGCTTTCTTCCTGTATGATGTTATTGATGCCACCCCAGACCCCTTCTTGTCTTCAGTCATTAGTGTCAAGTTGACCAAATCTGTTCTTGAGATGGGGTCTAAATTCAGGTGGGATATATTTGCTGGCATATTTTGGCTTTCATGGACTTATTTTAATTATCCTGAACTTGCATGTGAGTAACTGATGGTGTGTTCCCAAGTCTTCTCCTGACCTCATTTGGCTGATGATACTGAACATTTCCACTGTTTATTCCCACAGATGTATTCAATGTGATTCCTGTGTATTTCATATGGTGTGGTACATATGCATAGTTTCATGTTTTTTTGCATAAGCTATTTGCAATTTATAAGTCCTCTATCTTACAAAATCCTTTCATGTTATTTCCAGCATCATTTCTATCACCAAGACCATATTTACCAACTACTGATCCTTCCTTTTTGTTTTTTATCTTTACTTTCCAATCATCAGTAATTATCAATACCTCTTGATTGCAGGTGTGATCAATTTCAAACTGAATAAGTAGGTAGAATTCTTCAGTTTCATCATCTTTGGCTTTAATGGTTGGTGTGTACATTTGAATAATATTGGTAGTAACTGGTTTTCCTTGTAGACATATGGATATTATTCTATCACTGCCAGGATTATGCTTCAAGATAGATCTTGAAATGTTCTTTTAGATGATGAGTGTGATGCCATACTTGTTCAATTTATCTTTCCTGGCATAGTAAACCATATGATCTTCTGATTCAAAATGGCCAATACCAGTCCATTTCAACTCACTAATGCCTAGGATATCGATCTTTATGTGCTTCATTTCATTTTTGACAATTTCCAATTTTCCTAGATTCATGCTTTATATATTCTTTATGGTTTTAAAGCTGTTTCTCCTCATTTGAGTTGTGTCTCATCA
>NW_006416417.1:0-767 GCF_000296735.1 Chrysochloris asiatica | reverse complement strand
ATCTTTCTGGTATTCTCCACTTTTAGCCAAGATCCATCTGACATCTGCAGTGATATCCCTCATTGCATGTCCTCATCTGAATTCAGTATGAACCTCTGGCAGTTTCCCATTAATGTAATATTGTAGCTCTTTTTTTTGAATCTTCTTGAATAAAATATTACTTGCATGTTATATTAATGATATTGTCCAATGATTTCCACATTCTGTTGTGTCACAACAAAATGGGCACAAATATGGATCTCTTCCAATCAGTTGTCCAGGTGGTTGTCCTCCAAATTTCTTGGCATAGTTGAGTGAATGTTTCCAGTGCTGAGTCAGTTTGTTGAAAGATTTCAGTTTGTATTCCATCAATTCCTGGAGGCTTGTTCTTTGCCAATACCTTCAGTGCATCTTGGACTTCTTCCTTCTTTTCAAAATTTAAGATGTGTTTGAAGTCATATTTAGGCTTTCTGGGATTGTTTTAATTTGATGCAGCTTCAATCTGAACTTGTATATTAGAAAGTGATGGTCTGTTCTACAGTCTGCCGCTGGGCTTGTTTTGGCTGATGATATGGAGGTTTTCTACCATCTCTTTCCTCAAATGTAGTTAATTGTATTGCTATGTATTCCATCTGGAAGACCATGTGTGTAATCCTGTTTATGCTGCTCAAAAAAGATATTTGCAGTGAAGAAGTTACTAGTCTTGCAACATTATATCATGTGATCTCCGGTATCATTTCTATCACCAAAGCCATATTTTCCAACTATTGGTCTGTTCTCTTGGTTTT
>NW_006416416.1:3261-3952 GCF_000296735.1 Chrysochloris asiatica | reverse complement strand
GAACTCTGTATATGGAATCGTTACTCCACTCTGCCATGCAGCTAGCTCTGTGTACATGGATATGTTGGACTGATCTGCCATGTAGGTAGCTCTCTGTACAGGAATATATTAGACGGGTCTGCCTTGTGTTTAGCTCTCTGTATATTGACATGTTGGACTCATCTGCCATGTAGATAACTCTCAGTATATGGACATGTTGGACTATTCTACCATGTACCTGGCTCTCAGTATGTGGATACGTTGGAATCATCTTCCATGTTGCTAAAACTCTGTGTATCGAAATGTTGCACTACTTTGCCATGTAGCTAGCTCTCTGTATATGGACATGTTGGACTCATCAGCAATGTAGCCAACTCTCTATGTATGAACATGTTGGACTCATCTGCTTGTAGCTAGCCATCTAAATATACACATGTTGGATTCATCTGCCATATAGCTAACTTTCAGTATAAGGACATTTTTGACACATCTGCCATGTAGCTAGTACTCTGTATTCATATATGTTGGACTACTCTGCCAAGTAGCTAGCTCTCAGTATATGGACATGATCGACTCATCTGCCATGTAGCTAGAACTCTGTATATAGAAATATGGATCTACTCTGCCAAGTAGCTAGCTCTCTGTATAAGGAAATGCTGAACTAATCTGCTATTTAGGTTGCTCTCTGTATGTGAAGATATTGAACTTATTT
>NW_006416416.1:0-626 GCF_000296735.1 Chrysochloris asiatica | reverse complement strand
CTATCTCTCTGTACATGGATATGTTGGACTGATCTACCATGTAGTTAGCTCTCTCTATATGAACATATTGGAATTCTCTACCATGTAGCCAGCTTTCTGTGTATGAATATGTTGAACTCATCTGTTTTGTAGCTAGTTCTCTCTATATACATATGTTGGATTCATCTGCCATATAGCTTATGCTTTGTATATGGACATTTTTAACACATCTGCCATGTAGCTAATATTCGGTATACAGATATGTTGGACTACTCTGCCATGTAGGTAGCTCTCAGTATATGGACACAGTCGACTCATCTGCCATGAAGCTAGAACTCTGTATATGGAAATGTTACACTACTCTTCCATGTAGCTAGCTCGCTGTATATGGATATGGTAGACTCATCAGCCAGTAGCTAAAACACTGTTTAGAGACATGCTACACTACTCTGCCATGTAGCTAGGTCTCTGTATATGGACATTTTGGGCTCATCTGCCATGTAGCTATCTCTCTGTACATTGATACATTGGACTGATCTGCCACGTAGGTGTCTCTCTATATATGAACATATTGGACTTATCAGCCATGTAGCCAGCTTTCTGTGTATGAACATGTTGAACTCATCTGTCTTGTAGCTAGTTCTCTA
>NW_006416415.1:0-4262 GCF_000296735.1 Chrysochloris asiatica | reverse complement strand
CTGGAAAAGGATGTTATGCTGGGTAAGATAGAGGGTCAGAGAAAAAGAGGAAGACCCTCAATGCTTATCCTACAGCATCACACCGGGCCCCCACATGTGTGCTGTTGAGCTGTTTAATTCAGTGCAACCCTGTCTAGGGTTTCTGAGACTGTAAATCTTTACAGGAGCAGAAAGTCTTATCTTTCTCCCTCAGAGTGACTAGTAGATTTGAACTTCCGACGTTGAGGTTAGCAGCCCAGCTTGTAACCGAATGTGGCACCAGGACTCCTTGGAAGCACCACTAGAGGTGTGTTGATGCTCAATTGTAACTTGTACTGACCTATGGTGAAGTTTGCACCAATCTGAAATGAGATGAAAATAAGGAAAACAACCTATTTTCTAATCAAACAAAAGCACTAAACTTTTAACGAGGTGATGATTTTGAAATCTGTACTTTTTTTTGACGGAAATGACCTTTATAATAGAAAATAATAGTGGTAGCAGATGATAGATTCTCTTTTGTATGTTTGACAACATTACACATTGGCAATCATAGGTTGATCTCCAAAGATTTTACTGGTTGGTAAGACCTTAACTGATCCCCTTTTTGGTTTTTAAGAAGTAAGATAAATAGGGTTGGGGAGGGCAGCTCCAAGTTTAAAGCATGCCTCCCTATATCTCTAGGTCAGTGGGCATGGGAAAGGGAAAATAAGCAATATCAATAATTATTTAAAGAGACTTGATGGCCCAGTGGTTAAGTGCTCAGCTACTAACCAAAAGGTCAACAGTTCAAACCCACCAGCTTCTTGATGGGAGAATGATGTGGTGGTCGGCTTTAAAAAGATGACAGCCTTGGGAAATCTATCAGGCATCCTACTGTGACCTCTAGGGTTTCTATCAGTTGGAATTTACATGAGGGCAACGGGTTTCACATTTTGGCTGCAATAGACAGAAATTCAATTTTACTGAACTTCAGCAAAAAAAAATGGAATGTAGATATATTGTAAAATATACTCGAACGTCTCTCAGGACTCAAAGACAGGTTGTATTTGGGTCTGAAAAACAACTGGAACCAAAGGCTCAAACATTGCCTTGATATTTCTGTCCCCTGCTTCTCTCTGCACTGGCTTCATTCCTCCCTCTCACAGCAAGATTTTCTACCACATAGGAGAAAACAGGTTATTTTTGTCGTTGTTATTAGGTGCCCTCTAGTCCATTCCAAATCATAGTGATCCTCTCTCCAACAGAACAAAATGTTACCTGGTACTGCACGATCATCACAATTGTTATGTTTCAATCCATTGTTGCTGCCACCATGTAAATCCATCTCGTTGGGGTCTAACTCTTTTTCACTGACCCTCCATTTTTTCCAAATATGATGGCCTTCTTCAGAGACTCATTCCTCCAGATCACATGTCCAAAGTACCAGTGAGGAAGTTTTACCATCTTAGCCTCTAAGGAACATTCTGGCTGTATCTCTTGCAACACATATTTGTTTGTTCTTCTGGCAGTCCGTGTTACTTTCAATATTCTTCTTCAAAACCATAACTTAAAGGCATCAGTTCTCAGCAGTCTTCCTTATTCGTTGTCCAACTTTCACATGCATATGAGGGAATTAAAATACCATGCTTTTGGTCATGCCTATCTCATTACTCTGACTGACATCTTTGCTCTTAGCAGCAGATTTGCCTAATGCAATATGTCATTTGATTTCTTGACTGCTGCATTCATGAGCATTGATTGTGAATTCAAGCACATTGGAGTCTTTAACAACTTCAATCTTTTTTCATTTATCATGATATTATTTATTGGTCTAGTTGTAAGGATTTGCATTTTCCTTACATTAAGGTCCTGGTGTGGCACTGTAGGATAAGTGCTAGACCACGAGGTCGGTTTGAACTGTAAGGGCGGCAGTTCAAACTCACTAGCTGCTCCTCGGAAACCCTGTACAGGGTCACTATGAGTTGGAACTGACTCAATGACACTTAACAATAACAACAACAACAAAAGGTCCAATTCACACCGAAGGCTTTAGTCTTTGATCTTCATCAGTAAGTATTTCAAGTTCTCTTCACTTTCAGCAAATAAGGTTGTGTCATCTACATGATGACATCTACATGGTATTGAATGTTAATGAATCTTCCTCCGGATCATGATACCAAGCTCTTCTTTATATAATCAAGCTTTTCAGATTATTTGTTCAGTATACAGACTGAATCAGAATGCTTGGTGGGCTCACTCTGTTGACCTTGTGGTTTGCAGTCCAGTGCTTATCCGACAGAGTCACCGGGTTCCCTTTTAAGTGTATGGATATTATCCTATCACAGATAGCATTGTACTTCAAGGTAGATCTTGAAATGTTCTTCCTGATGCTGAATGAGACGTCATTCCTTTTAAATTTGACATTACCAGCATACTAAATCATATGTTGTTGTAGTCAAGTGTCGTCAAGTCAGTTCTGCCTCATGTAGACCCTGTAAGGGCTCCCAGGGAGCAATTGGTGAGTTTGAACCGCTGACCTTGCAATTCAAATGGACCTTTTGGTAGTGCAGTATCCCACAGCACCACACCAGGACTCCAGTAAAACATATCAAATGCAACAAATCCAAAATGGCCAAAAGGAGCCCATTTCACCTCACTAACTGCCTGGCGTATTTGACTTTATGCATTCTATTTTATTTTTTACAACTTCTAATTTTCCTTGATTCATTCTTTGTATATTCCACATTCCCAGTACTAATGGATGTTTGCAGCTGCTTCTTTTCATTTGAGTTGTGCCTCATCAGCAAATGAAGATTCCAACGCTTATGTTCATCCACACTCTACTTTGAAGAGGTAGCTCATCCCCAGTCATATTTGAGTGCATTCCAATCTGAGGGTCTCATCTTCTGGCATTATAGCTGACAATGTTATGCTGTTATTTATAAGGTTTCCAGTGACAAACCATTCAGAAATGGTCTGCCTCTCCTTCCTGTTTTATCTGGAAGCGCCACAGAAGCCTGTCCACTGTGGATGTCCTGCTGGTATTTCAAGTACCAGTGGTATAGATTCCAAAATCACAGCTACACACAAGTACCTTAGTACGACAAACTGACAGAGGAGTGGTGGAGGAAAAAACATAGGCAGCACTTCTTGATTTTTGTACCTTATAGTGTCAGCCAAGGAGCTCTGGTAGCGTAGTGGTTACGAATCGGGCTGCGAACCTTAAGGTCAGCGGTTCGAAACTACCAGCCGCTCCGCGGGAGAAAGATGAGGCTTTCTACTCCTGTAAAGATTTACACCCTCGGAAACCCTGTACAGGGTCGCTATGGGTCGGACCCGACTCAAAGGCACTTAACAACAACAACAACATAGTGTCAGCCACCCTTAGGCCTTGAGTCTAAAAGTTCTAGAGAAGGGCTTGTATTGATTTGTTTAGGATTTCCTACTGGACAGATCAAAGATGTCCTGGGGGCAGGGCCACATTGTTCAGAATGTCTACTCCCATGATAATCATGAGGCCTGAGTGGTGCAGATGGTAATGGAGAAGTTCCCAGACAACCAAGGAAGCTGAGCACACAAGGCAAAATGATATAGAATATCAATGTGGCTCATGGCATAGTCATCAAAAGGCCCTCTTTGCTGTGTAGCATATTATCCTACATCTTGTGTCTTTAAACAACACCTATTTATTAGCTCATAGTCTTACAAGGCAGAAGTCCAAGCAGCCTGGCGTGACTGGGTTCCCAGCTGAGTTTCACAAGGCTGAATCAAGGTGTTTGTCTTGAACACAGGGCCTTCCCCCAAGCACACAGAATTATTTCTTGTCTTCTTTGGAATATTTTTACAACTTTATTAAGGCATAATTGACATGCATCAACTACATGTTAAAGTGCATAATCTGTATGGTTTGGGCATGCATACATACACCCACGAATCCACTGTAATGATGATGGGAGTATATCCATCTCCCAATGTTTACCTTTTGGCCTTTTCTAATCTCTCTGTGGTTTCTAGAATATTTTATGAATAGAACCACAGTATTTGCTTTTATTTTTCCCTTTTTTTCTTTCCCATTTCTTTCACTCTGCATAATTATTTAGAGATATTATGCCTCTTGCTTATTTGATTAGCTCGTTTTTTCGGTTGAGTACTATTCTGTTGTATGGACATGTCATTGATTCATTCATCACTTAATGGACATTTTGCTTGATGACTGTTTTTTGACTGTAACAAAGCTCCTGTGAAGATAAGATTACAACTTTTATGTTGTTTTTGTTGTTAATGCTGTTGAGACGGATCCA
>NW_006416414.1:3632-5141 GCF_000296735.1 Chrysochloris asiatica | reverse complement strand
AAAAGAAAAGAAGATACAAATAACACTCATAAGAAACTATAGGATGCTATCACAACAGAGAAATTAAAATTAATAGGCTAATAACAGAATACTATGAAGAACTGTACTTCAATAAAGGTGAAAATCTAGAAGAAATGGATACATATTTAGAAAAACACAACCTACCTAAACTAACACAGAGTGAAGTAGAGAACTTGAACAGACCATAACAAAAGAAGAAATTCATCAGGTAATTAAAATTTTCCAACAAATAAAAGTCCAGGCCTAGAATACTATACTGATGAATTCTACCAAACATTAAGAGAAGAGCTGAAACCAATTTTACTCAAACTATTTTAGAACATAGAAAAGGATGGAAAACTCCCAAATACATTTTATGAAGCAACTATAATCTTCGTGCCAAAACCAGGCAAATATATCACTAAAAGAGAAAATTATAGACTGATATCCCTCATGAACATAGATGCAAAAATGCCCAACAAAATTCTAGCCAATGGAATTAAACAACATATCAAAAAAATAATGCATCATGACCAAGTGGGATTCATATCAGGGATGCAAGGATGGCTCAATATTAGAGAAACAATCCACCATATAAATAAAGGAAAGAACTACATGATCTAACAGCTATTTGTTTTGAAAGCAGTCAACAAAGTAGGACTTCAAGGGACATTTTTCAACATACTAGAGTATACATATAAATCCAGCAGCCAACATTACCCTCAAGGAGAGAAACTGTAAGCATTCCCTTTGTGAACAGGCAGTAGCCAAGGATGCCCTTTATAACCACTCCTATTCAATATTGTCCTGGAAGTCTTAGCAAGAGCTTTAAGGCAATAAAGGATAATTAAAAGCATACACTTGGCAAAGAAGAAGCAAAACTCTCTATGTTCCTATACACAGAAAATCCCAGAGATTCAGCAAGAAAATTATTGGAACTCATTGAAAGATTTAGCAAAGTGGCAGGTTACAAGATCAATATACAAAAATCAGTTGGTTTCCTATACACTAAATGAAGACATCTCTGAAAAGGAAATTAGGAAAACAATACTATTTACAATAGCCACCCAAAAGATAAAATACTTAGGGATAAATTAACCAGATAAATAAAGGCCTATACAAAGAAAACTACAAAACACTACTACAAAAAGCAAAAGAAATTTACAAAAATGAAAGGATATATTATACTCATGGATATTAAGACTTAACATCATGAAAATGTCAACACTACCCAAAGCAATCTATAGACCTAATACAATTCCATTCCAGATTCCTACATCATTCTTTAAAGAGAAGAAAAAACTGATCAGTAACTTTATATGGAAAGGAAAGAGACCTCAGATAAGCAAAGCACTACTTAAGAAGAACAAAGCTGATGGCCTCTCACTCCCTAATCTTAAAATTTGCTACGTAGTCACAATGGTCAAAACCGCCTGGTATTGGTACAACAAAAGATACATAGATCAACAGAACAGAATTGAGATCCCAGAAGTAAATCTATCCACACAC
>NW_006416414.1:0-1172 GCF_000296735.1 Chrysochloris asiatica | reverse complement strand
GGAGAAAGATGAGGCTTTCTGTTCCCATAAAGATTTACAGCCTTGGAAACCCTGTACAGGGTTGCTATGAGTTGGAACCGACCCCACGGTACATAACAACAACAAGAACAACAACACCATTCACAATAGCAAAAAGATGGAGACAGCCTAAATGCCTATCAACGGAAGAGTGGATAAATAAAATTTGCTACATATGCACAATTGAATACAGTGCAATGTTGAAAAATAGTGATGAATTTGCAAAACACCTCATAACAGGGATGAACTTGGAGGACATTATGCTGAGTGAAATAAGTCAATCACAAAAGAACAAATATTTTATGAGGCTACTGTTGTAAAAAGCCAAGAAAGGTTCTTATGCTAAAGGAAACATTCTTTAATGGTTACCAGGGGTGGGAGGGAGGGAAGAGTAATTCACTGGCTAGATAGTAGGTACATGCTAACTTGGGTGACAAGGATGGAAATATACTAGAAGAGGGAGGGCTATATACAAGAAGAGGGAGTTTTGTAAAGGAATGATGAAAATAGGTGAAGATGCAAGGGCTAAAGGGATAAATATGATATATGCACAACCTTGGAACAACAGTATTTTATGTGTAGATACATGGACAGAGACACAGGGTATGCATGGGCAGAAGAGTGGGAGATGCATGTATTTATATAATATATATGAGTCTAAAAGAGTATATTTGTACATGGTTAATCACAGGGAGGGACGTCCTGTTGTGGTGCTATTATTCTGGCCTGCAAATGCGCTGGACTGCAAAGTTGGTCTGAACCACAAGGTCAGTGGTTCAAGCTCACCAGTCGCTCCTCAGAAACCCTATACAGGGTTGCTATGAGTTGGAACCAACTCAACAGCACTTAACAACAACAACAACCAAAGGGAGGATGTGGGATACTGTTGTTGCATGGAAGGCATTGCAATCATTGAGGTGAAACTAAATGTATGATTTGTTGAATATAAAGCTGATGATCTTGTCTATAAGCCTTCACTCACTTTATAATAGTAATAATAAACAAATAACCTGTAAATAAATGGATGCATTTGCGTTACAGTGTTGGAGAAAAATATTCAAAGTGCCAGAATAACAAATAAATCTGTGATGCAAAAAATACAGCAAGAATGCTTCTTAGAAGCCAGGATGGTCAGATTTCATCTCTCATATGTC
>NW_006416413.1:3618-4868 GCF_000296735.1 Chrysochloris asiatica | reverse complement strand
TGGGTAAATACCAAGTAAAGGGATTGCTGGATCATAACGTATTTCTATTTTCAACCTTCTGCGGAAATGCCATATTGCTTTCCAGAGAGATTGGACCATTTTGCAGTCCCACCAGCAATGCAGGAGTGTCTCTATCTCTTCACTTCCACACCAGCATTTATTGTCCTCTTCTTTTTTGATCTTTGTTGTTATTGCTGGTGTGAGATATGTCATTTTTGTTTTGATTTGCATCTCTCTAATGATTAGTGATCATAAACATTTCTTCATATGTTTGTTGGCTGCCTGGATCTGCTCCTTGGTGAAGTGTCTGTTCACATCCTGTGCCCATTTTTAAATTGGGTTACTTGTCTTTTTCTTGTACAGGTGTTATAGTTTCCTATATATTTTAGAAATAAGTCTCCTGTCTCATGTGTCATTGCAAAAGATTGTTTACCATTCTGTGGGTTCCCTTTTTACTCTTCTGGTGAAGTCTTTTGATGCACATAAGTTTTTAATTTTTAGTATGTTCCACTCATCTATTTTATCTACTTTTGTTTGTCTAGTTTTTTAAATGTTTGTTAGTCTCTGTATTCCCTGAATTAGTGCCCTCACATTTGTCCCTATTTTTTCACTGATGGCCAGTTTTTAAAATTTTTTCCAAGTGGAATTTTAAACACATGGTTGTTGTTGTTGTTATGTACCATCATATTGGTTTTAAATTATACCAATCTCATATAGTGTTTCTGAAGAGTGGTTGGTAGGTTTTAATAGCTGACATTGAGGTTAGGCATCCAGTTCTTATCTTAAAATGCCACACTAGGATTTTAGTCACATGTTACATATAGTCCTTCATATTCTGATTTCAATAATTTCAGTGCATGCATTTCTTACCATCAAGAAATATATATATATATTTAAATCTAAGTAAAACACTTCCTAAGTCTTTTTAAGTTTTATAGTTCAGTGGTTATAACAATGGGATCAACTATACCATTGATTGTGATGATAGGACAGAACCAAATAGTATTTCATTCTGTTGCACATAGGGTTACTATGAGTTGGAACATACTAAATGACACCTAACAACAACAATAGTTTAATCTGTATTTTAGTCTGTGATTATGTTAACTTGAACCACATTAAGTCATTGTATACAACAACATATTAAAAAACAATAAGAACAATGAAAAACAGTCAGAAAATCCTTACCAAACTATGGTGAATGTATTGTTCATAGGGATTTCAATGACTAATTTGACTGAAATATATTG
>NW_006416413.1:0-2166 GCF_000296735.1 Chrysochloris asiatica | reverse complement strand
GGGCTGACTGATTGCCGCACCATCTGGTGGGAACTAAAAACTAAGACCTTGTCTATTTAAAATGCTTTTCTGAACCTGACTGGAGTTTAGTCAAATAATTTCTAAGTTAGGCAAGATCAGTTAGGTCCTTACACTCAGAAACCCTCTGCAGGGTTGTTGTGAATTGGTATCAACTCAACGGCACTTAACAGTAACAACAGCAACAAGCAAAATAAAAAGCCAGGTACATTGCTTAAAGTTCTGTCCACTGATGGGATTTCCTTCTCCTCTGTTCTTTAGTGAACTCCCAGGATGGGGCTGCAGTGCTGCTGCTGTCTGCTTTTGAGTGGTTCTGGCATATCGTTCAGAATTACCTGTCATCTAAATGTGATCTAGAATCACTGGTAGCATAGAGGTTACAAGCCAGGCTGCTAACCTCAAGGTCAGCAGTTCGAAACTACCAGCCATTCCACAGGAGAAAGTTGAGGCTTTTTGCTCCCATAAAGATTTACAGCCTTGGAAACCCTATGCAAGATCACTATGAGTCAGAACCAACTCTATGGCACATAACCACCACCACCAAATATGAGCTTTCTCTTCCTCAATCAACTGATCATAAGCAACTACCCATGAGGCCATTGGCATAGACTGGGAAAGATAAAGTAATGTGACAGAAGTGAATAGATCATGGGCATTTGGGTTGCATCCTCATGTAACTTACTTGTACCTTCAGGTCCTGCTTTTGCTCTCAGTCTAGTATATACCACTTTCATTTATTGATGGAGTGCTGCTGTGCATGTCCATCTTTATGACTCTGGGTCAGACAACACACACCTCAGGTTGTGTAAGGAATTGTTGTCCCATCATTAGGTGTTCAGTTTCTGTTAAAGGCCATTAACAAACAAGAAGCGGTTTCTCAAAATGATAATAACATCTGCAGAGGATTTTAGGGATTTGCTCCAAAATCCTAAGGGTCCAGGGTGATTCACCAATAGGGTCCAACAAAGATTCTAACCCTCATCTCTATATGCCAATGCCACTTCAAGCATCTATAGATCAGCTAGATCATATGATCAAAGTGGCAGAGTGACTAAAAAATCAGCCTGAATCTGTTGTAGAGTCTTCTTTAGTCCTGGAAACTGCTAAAACCTATAAGCTATTGGGTCCAGATTGTACACTGCAATCCAAAATGAGAGCTATATTACCTCCAAAATCCAAAAAGGAACATCAGGCATTGCGCCTCTTTTTTTTTAGTTCTGAAGGGGCAGGATACAGTATTACCCTTCACTTCAGTGGAAATGCATCAATATACTTCACACCACTGAAGTCCTACAATTTTCAGTGAGGTGGAAGGTACCTGAATTTTTGTCAGGTAAATTTTCCACCCTCTAGGAGTTCTTGTGTGGTGCTGTGGGTTAATATGTCAGACTGCAAAGCCATTCAAACTGCAAGGTCAGTGGTTCAAGCTCACCAGCTCCTCAGAAACTCTACACAGGGTTGTTATGGGTTGGAATTGACTAGATGGCACATAACAGCAACAAGAATGCAGATGTTTTATCGTCATTAAGTCTAGAGTCATTGATACTTCTTTATTAGGTACAATCAGCATGATGTCATCAATGAAATAGACTAGTATGACATCTTATGGCAATAAAAGGCAATCAAGATACCTGTGGACTAAATTATGCCATAGTTTTGGAGAGTATATGCATTTTTTGAAGTAGGACAGTGAAGGTGCTTTGTTGGCCTTGCCAGCTGAAGACAAACTGGAGTAAAAACCAAAAAGGAAGAACGCACTTAACACTTCTGAAGCTGAAATTAGTGAAAAAAATTAAATCCTCAAATGACAATACTGAAGAATAGTATGGACAAAGTATTGAAAGCTACAGAAAGCATCAAAAAAAGATGGAAGGAATATACAGAATTACTGTACAACAAAAAAGAGAATTACTTGACAAACTGATTGGCAGAGATTCATATTTATGTTTGTTGCAAAGAGAAGTTATTCAACAAAATGTAGAAATCACCAAAAATATCATTAATATCACATGCAAGTAAAATTTTGTTGAAGATAATTCAAAAAGAGTTGCATCAGTACAGCGACAGGAAACTGACAAAACCTCAAGCTGATTCATAAGAGTTCTTGGAATGAGGGAATTCATAGCTGATGTCAAATGAACCTTGGCT
>NW_006416412.1:2954-4173 GCF_000296735.1 Chrysochloris asiatica | reverse complement strand
GTCCAGTTTTTGCATCCATATGAGGCTATTGAAAACACAATGGCCTGGGTCAGGCGCACCTTAGTCCTCAAGCTGACATCTCTGCTCTTCATATATAACTAGCATAGACTTTCTACCCAAAATCTATAAAGAACTCCTATAAATCAAGGAGAAAAAGACCAACCACAAAATAGGGAAAACAGAGCAAAGGACTTGAACAGATACTTCACATATGAATAACCAATAAGCATATAAAAAATGTCCAACAGCATTAATAATCAGGAAACATAAGAAACATTAATAATCAGGAAATGTAACAACTACAATTACATATAATTCATATAGTCTTTTATTTTTAGTTATTATCGTTAACTTTTTATTGAATTGAGTGAAGGCAAACAGAGCAGATCAGTTTTACAATCAATAATTCAAACACGTTTTATTTCAGTATCCCACTTCCTTCTCGCATTTTTTGTTTTCGTTCTTCTTCCTTTCCTAACCCTTCTGAACTTTGTCCTTGGGTAAGTACTGTCCTTTTGATCTCAAATGGTTGATTAGTCTAAGGTATGTGCAGTGTTATTGCTCCATCGGTAGATCTGGCTATAGTTTGGTTGAACATTAGCCACTAGGGTGAGTTCATTTCCATACTCGAAGAGTGACTAAGACCCATAGTCTCAGCATTCCACCAGTCTCATTCAACCAGTAAGGTTGGTCTTTTTTGTGATTTTGAGTTTTGTACCCTATTTTTCTCCCACTTTATCCAGGATCTTCATATGCCCTTTCAGAACAGTTGATAGTGGTAGCTAGGTACCGTCTAGTTCTTCTGGTTTCAGGGTCATGGACATTTGTATTTGCATGGTCCATTAGTCCATTGGACTAATTATTTTCACAGCACTCATATAATCATGGCTGGAAAAAATTAAGTTTGAAAATATAAATTATTGTCAAGAATGGTCAATTTTGGTTATTCTCATTCACCTATAATTCCAACAAAATCAAAGATGCATGCACACAATGACACAATGTCCATTCCTAAGTATATACCCTAGTCTAGAGAAACTCTTGGACTTATGTCCAGTAAATATGCATAAGAATGTTCACAGTGGTACAGTTTGCAATAGCAAACAAACAAAAGTAAACAAACCTCATGTTCATCAATAAGAGAGTGGATTAATAAATTGATGTATATTCATACACTGGGATAGAATAATCAAGAATGTAATGGTTGAATTTCCATTAC
>NW_006416412.1:0-1244 GCF_000296735.1 Chrysochloris asiatica | reverse complement strand
GGGTCAGGTGTTGTCCATAGCTTGTCATCATCCACACAATTGAAAGCCTTTGCGTAGTCAATAAAGCACAGGTAGACATCTTTCTGATATTCTCTGCTTACAGCCAAAATCCACCATCTCATCCACGGCCTCTTCTGAATCAGGCTTGAACTTCTGGAAGTTCTCTGTCAAAGTACAAATGGCTTGTAGCCGTTTCTGTATTATCGTTAGTAAAACTTTACTTGCATGGGATATCAAAGAGATTGTCCAATGATTTCCGCATTCCATTGGATCACCTGTCTTTGGAATGGGCACAAATACAGATCTTTTCCAATCAGCCAGCTAGATAGTTGTCTTCCAAATTTCTTGGCAGTGATGAGTGAGTGCCTCCTGTGCCACCTTGCTTTCTTGAAAGATTTCAATTTTAATTCCATCAATTCCTAATGCCTTGTTCTTTGCCAGTTATTTCAATGCACCTTGGACTTCCTCCTTCAGTATCATTGGCTCTTGATCATATGCTACCTCTTGAAACGGTTCAACATTAAGCATTTCCTTTTGGTACAGTGACTCTGTATTCCTTCCATCTTCTCTTGATGCTTTCTGCATCATTCAATAATTTACCCAGAGAATCTTTCAACGACTAAAGTTGAGGCTTGAATTTTTTCTTCAGTTTCCCTAGCTTGAGAAATGCTGAGCATGTTCTTCTTTTTGGTTGTCTGATTCCAGATCTTTGCACATTTTGTTGTAATATTTGGCTTTTTCTTCTCGAGCTGATCTTTGAAATTTTCTGTTCAGCTCTTGTACCTCCTTGTTTCTTCCATTTGCTTTACCATATGTACACTGGAGAGCAAGTTTCAGTGTCTCTTCTGGCATCCATTTTGACCTTTTCCTTCTTTCTTGTCTCCTTAATGACATTTTGCTTTCTTCTTCTACAATGTTCTTGATGTCATCCCACAACTCTTCTGAACTTCAGTCTTTAGTGTTAATTGTATCAAATCTGTTCTTCAGATGATCTCTAAATTCAGGTGGGAGAAATTCAAGGTCATATTTTGGGTCTTGTGGACTTATTTTCATTTTCTTCAGCTTCAGTTTGAATTTGCACATGAGTAATTGATGGTGTGTTCCACAGTCTGCCCCTGGCCTTGTTTTCACTGATGATATGGAGCTTTTCCATCTTCTCTTTTGACAGATGTAGTCTATTTGATTTCTATGTATTCCATCTGGTGAGGTCCATGTGTATAGTCATCTCTTATGCTGTCTAAAGA
>NW_006416411.1:3358-4005 GCF_000296735.1 Chrysochloris asiatica | reverse complement strand
TTCTACTCAAATTATTCCAGAAGATAGAGGAGGATGGAAAACTTCCTAATACATTTTATGAAGTAAGCATAACCCTCATACCAAAACCAGGGAAGAACATCACGATGAAAGAAAATTATAGACCAATATCCCTCATGAGCATAGATGCAAAAATTCTCAACAAAATACTAGCCAACAGAATCCAGCAGCACATCAAAAACATAATACATCATGATCAAGTGGGATTCAAGAATGATTCATTAGAAAAACAATCAACGTAATCTACCTTATAAATAAGAAAAGAGAAAAGAACAACATGATCTTATCGATTGATGCAGAAAAGGCATTTGACAAAATCCAACATCCATTCCTGATAAAAAACACTCAACAAAGTAGGAATTGAAGTAAAATTCCTCAACATAATTAAGAGCATATATACAAAACCAACAGCCTACATTACTCTCAATGGAGAGAAAATGAAAGCCTTCCTTCTGCGAACAGGAACCAGACAAGGATGCCTTTGTCACCACACCTATTCAATATTGCGCTGGAAGTCTTAGCAAGAGCTATACGGCAAGACAGGGAAATTAAAGGCACCCAGATTGGCAAAGAGGAAGTAAAACTCAATTTCCTGATGATACAATCCTATACATAGGAAACCCAAAAGA
>NW_006416411.1:0-1091 GCF_000296735.1 Chrysochloris asiatica | reverse complement strand
GATGTGGAGAGACTGGGACACTCCTGCATTGCTGGTGGGATTGCAAAATGGTCCAACCTCTCTGGAAAGCAATATGGTGCTTCCTCAGAAGGTTGGAAATAAAGATACCTTATGATCCAGCAATTCCTCCACTTGGTATTTACCCACAAGAAATACGAGCCACAACACAAGAAGATATATGCATACCACTGTTCACAGCAGCACTATTTACAATAGCAAAAAGATGGAGACAGCCAAAGTACCCATCCATGTAAGAATAACAAACTGTGGTGCATACACACATGGAGTATTATGCTACCTTGAAGAATAACAAGGAAGCTGCAAGCCACCACATAACATGGATAAACCTTGAGGACATTATGCTGAGTGAAATTAGACAGTCACAAAAGGAGAAATACTGCATAAGACCACTACTGTAAAAGACTAAGAAAAAGAACCCATACTAAAGGGGGGAGGGGATTCGTTGCTGGTTACCTGGATGAGTGGGGTGGGGTGAGGGGAGAGAGGGGAAGGTGGAGCATAGAGTAGGGAATAGTTTGGGTGCTAAGGAGGAGGGCAATACACAAGAAGAAGGGGGGAAATGGAAGAACAAGGTGGATGGGAAAACAATTAGGCAGGTTTGCATGGGCTAAGTGGGACAGAGGTAAATAATGATGTATGTACAGCCTTGGAACAACAGGGCTCTGAGATACAGGGACTGAGACATGATTGGAATGGGCAAAAGGGGGGAATAATGTTAAGATGCTTGGTTGTCTTTTGAATCTTGGTTTCCCTTGCATACCATTCTAAAATAAACACTTGACGGGGAGAGAAAGGAATAGCCAGAAATATCACCTTAGAAAGCTTATAAGCTTGTCTTCTGCATATAACTGATTGGAATACCGAAAATGGGGCTACAATGTGCCCAGTGAAGGAGGATTCCTGCAGAGTCTCTGCATTATATAAGACCATAGTTGGAATCCTGAACCTCATCCAGGATCTTCTGAGGTGGTAAATTTCCACTTGAAAGAACAGCAGACCAGCCTGGGGCGGCTAGAGGAACAGAAGATATTTCTTGAAAGAAAGACCGACAGGAAAAATACAAAACAATA
>NW_006416410.1:3523-4442 GCF_000296735.1 Chrysochloris asiatica | reverse complement strand
ACAAAATATATGAGTACAACAAGTTCATAGAGAGAGCTGGCTACATGTTTGAGGAATCCAACATGTCCATATACTGAGAGTTAGCTACATGGCAGAGTAGTGGAACATTTCCATATACAGAGTTCAAGCTACATGGCAGATGAGTCCTACGTGTCCATATACTGAGAATAAGCTACATTGCAGATGAGTCCGACATGTGTATATATAGAGGTTTAGCTACAATTCAGATGAGTCCAACATATTCATACAGAGAGAGCTGGCTACCTGGCTCATGTGTAAAACATGTCCATATACAGAGATCTAGCTGCATGTAAGCCAAGTCCATTAGGTTAACATACAGAGAGCTTCCTACATGGCAGATCAGTCCAACATATTCATGCACAGAGAGCCAGCTATATGACAGATGAGTTCAAATGTCCATATACAGAGAGGAATCCAAAATGTCCATATACAGATAGCATGCTACATGGCAGAGTAATGCAACATTTCCATATACAGAGTTCTAGCTACATGGAAGATGAATCCAATGTGTCCATATACTGAGAGCTAGCTACATGGCAGAGTAGTCCAACATGTACCTATACAGAATATTAGATACATGGCAGAAGCGTCGAACATGTCCATATCCTGACAGTTAGCTACAAATCAGATAAGTCCAACATGTGTATATTTAGTGGAATAGCTACAAGGCAGATAAGTCCAACATGTTCATACACAAAGAACTGGCTACATGGCTGATGAGTCCAACATGTCCACATATAGAGAGTTAACTACATGGCAGACAAGTCCAATATGTTCATATGCAGTGAGTTACCTAAATGGCAGATCAGACGAACATATCCATACACAGAGAGCTAGCTACATGGCAGACGTGTACAAAATGTACATATCCATAGAGCAAACCACATGACAGAGTAGT
>NW_006416410.1:0-1279 GCF_000296735.1 Chrysochloris asiatica | reverse complement strand
AAACTGAGAGATAGCTACATGGCAGAGTAGTCCAACATTTCCATATATACAGTACTAGCTACATGGCAGATGAGCCCAACATGTCAATATACTGAGGGTTAGCTACATGGTCTAACATGTGTATATATAGAGGACTAGCTACAAGACAGATGAGTCCAACATGTTCATACAGAGAGAGCTGGCTTCATGGCTGATGAGACCAACATATCCATATACAGAGAGCTTGCTTCATGACAGACATGTCTAATATGCTCCTATATAGAGAGTTACCTACCTGGTAGATCATCCAACATATCCCTGCACAAATAGTTAGCCACATGGCAGATGAGTCCAAAATGCCCATATACAGAGAGCAAGCTACATGGCAGAGTAGTGCAACATTTTCATATACAGAGTTCTAGCTATATGGTAGATGAGTCCAGTGAGTCCATGTACTGAGAGCTAGCTACATGGCAGAGTAGTCCAGCAAGTCCATATAAAGAGTACTAGCTACATGACAGATGAGTCCAAGATGTCCATATACTGAGAGTTAGCTATATGCCAGACGAGTCCAATATCTGTATATTTAGAGGGCTAGCTACAAGGCAGAAGATTCCAACATATTCATACAAAGACAGCAGGCTACATTGATGATTAGTTCAATATGTCCATATACTGAGAGCTAGCTCCATTGCAGACAAGTCCAATATGTTCATATACAGAGAGCTACCTACATTGCAGATCAGTCCAATATATCCAAGCATAGAGAGCTCACTACATGGCAGACAAGTCCAAAATATCCATATACAGAGAGCTAGATTCATGACAGTGTTGTTGCTACATTTCCATATATGGAGTACTAGCTACACTGCAGATGAGTCCAATGTATCCATATACTGAGAGCTAGCTACATGGCAGAGTAGTCCAACACGTACATACACGGAGTACTAGCTACATGTCAGAAGTGTCCAACATGTCCATATACTGAGAGTTAGCTACATGGCAGATCATTCCAACATGTGTATATAGAAGACAAGCTACAAGGCAGATGATTCCAACATGTTCATGAAGAGAAAGCTAGCTATATGGCAGACAAGTCCAAAATGTCCATATAGTGAGAGCTAACTACATGGCATAGTTGTGCAACATTTTCATATACAGAATTCTAGCTACATGGCAGATGATTCCAAAGTTTCCATATACTGAGAACTCGCAGCAAGGCAGAATAGTCCAACATGTCCATGTACAGAGTACTAGCTACATTGCAGATGAGTCCAATATGTCCATAAACTAAGAGTTA
>NW_006416409.1:3345-4406 GCF_000296735.1 Chrysochloris asiatica | reverse complement strand
ATATGGGCTGAGATATGACCTCTTCCATAGACACTTGATCACCTTGTAATGAGAAAGAGAAAAGAATGGGCTGATGGATTTGAAGTCCAGGTGATGTGTAAATTCCAGAACCCAAGACACTAACCTTGCCACTTAGGGTTAAATTTAAGAATGAAGCAGCCACCAGATCTGCAGAAGGGGAAAGCATTCAATACTTGAGAACCACTGAGCCCTTGGACACTGACCTAGCCACTGGGGACTAGAAATGACAGTAAGCTATCCAGCTGATATAAAGTGGGAGGAGGTGCACAAGAACCCCCAGACTTGTAGTCAGTACTCATTGGACCTAGCGTCGAGGGTTTGCTAACCAGAATTTGGCCAGAGGAAGATAAAGAAGTATGATACAGGGAGCAAGCATAGATTGCTACAACCTGATCGACTGGACCCTTGAACATGGATGAGGCTGCTCCAAATTACAACCAAATAGGGACGGATTCTTCATATCAAGGAAAAAGGATGATTCCTCAGTACACTGGATTGACAGGGATGGACAACTTAGATTTTGGCTATCAAAATTGGGGCTTTACAGGCAAAAAGTGCAAGATTGGTGGTTCAAGCTCACTAGCCGCTGCTTGGAAATCCTATACAGGGTCGCTATGGGTTGGAACCGACTTGAAAGCACTTAACAACAACAGAGGTCAAAGTGGGTGGCTTACAGACTTCATTGTGGGTGCTTAGTGTCAGTACGTGGGGATTAAAACAGAAATCCAACTGAAAAGTTTTCCTCCTGTCCAGATGGGCTGGTAATGAGAGGGATAAAACGTTATGATACAATTGTAATTGTTTTCAGTTCTAATGCCCATTGTTACTGAAAACATAGAAGAGGTCTAACTAAAAGAGGGGGTGTTATTCTGTCATTTCAGGAATAGGGACCCTAGAACCACCAAGAGAAAAGAACATGAGAGGAACGAGGGATCTGGACTGGAAAAGTAGCAACAACAGAGATGGTGGTGTAGGTGATGGCATAGAGAAACAGAAAAACAGTGGACTTTAGGCCCATGGAGTAAGAAAGGCAGCAAGCT
>NW_006416409.1:0-775 GCF_000296735.1 Chrysochloris asiatica | reverse complement strand
CATTTTCATTAAATTAGAAGCAATTGTGAGACCCTTCTTGTATGACTAAATGGAAAGCACACATAATTCTGAGGTTTATCTTGAGTAAGCATTTCTTCTGAGAATTGCTTTGGACTTGGTTTTCCTGAGCAGGATTTATTCTTAACCAAGCAAGCAAAATCACATTGTTCTCTGAAATTGCCAAGTAATTTTCTCAGGGTCCACTGGAGACTTACAGCAGTGACAGTCTTCATTCTCCATGCAGAAGTTTTTATTCAAAATTGAGTTTTCGCTTCAGACCTTACATAGCCACCATCTCATGTTGGGAGTTCTAAATGTCTTTGGTGTGCTCTTAGTCATAAAGGATGCAGCACTGATAACAACTAATGGTACTCCTGCATGTGAAAATGAGCTGCTAGGCTATCTGCTAGGTTATCTGCAGGATTTCCTTAGGATATGTGAAGAAAATAGATTTCTTACTATTAGTCACTATAGCTATTTCAGATGTTGTAAAGTTCTCTTTTGTAGAGCCAAAGTGATGGAATTCCTTTGGAATTCCACCTTCACCTCGAAAACAAGTGAGGGCCTTTTACAGACCCAGGTGTTTATTATGATTACTTAACATTTGTCAAGAATTGTTAGTCCAAAAGAACTAACATTTTTTTTCTAATGGAAAAGATTAGGGCAGTCCAGGGTGAGAGACATCTAGAGCAAGCAGACTGGTGGAGAACTGGGAATCAGTTGTTGATGAGAGCAGTAAGTAGTCAGCTAGAAATGTTTTGGTACTTCCTAAGGG
>NW_006416408.1:3267-4224 GCF_000296735.1 Chrysochloris asiatica | reverse complement strand
CTGCCAACCTTGCAGTTCAAACAGCTTTGAAGTCTGGCACATTAACCCACAGAGCCACACCAGGACTCACTTTGCCCATAGAATATTGGAAATGAATTATTTTTTTTCCCCCATTTCCCCCGCTTAAGAAATCCTGAGCATGTTCTTACCTTTTGGTTTTCTAATTCCAGGTCTTTGCACATTCCATTATAATACTTGATTTTATATATTTGACCTGACTTTGAAAATTTCTGTTCAGATCATTTACTTTCACATTTCTTCCATTTACTTTAACATCTCTATGATGTCTCTTCTGAAATTTATTTTGTTCTTTTTCTAATTTCTTGTATTCTTAATGAACTTTTGCTTTATTCCTGTGTGATGTTCTTCAGATTATGCCACAAGTCTTCTAATTTTGGGTCCTTAATGTCCAATACATTAAATCTGTTCTTGAGATGATCTACAAACTCAGTTGGGACATGTTCAAGGTCATATTTTGGCTCTTGTGGAATTGTTTTAATTTTCTTCATCTTCATCCTGAACTTGCATTATGAGCTATTGTGGTCTGTTCTACAGTCTTCCCCAGACTTGTTTTAGCTGATGATGTGGAGATTTTCTACAGTCTCTTCCCATATATGTAGTATATTAGGCATTTGCATATTCAATTTCATGGGGTCCACTGCATAGTCATCTTTTGTGTTGTTTTTTAAAGATATCTGCAATTAATAATTTATTGATTCTTGCAAAACTCTACCATGCCTTTTCCAGTATCATTTCTGTCATCAAAGCCATATTTCCCATCCTTTATCTTTGTTATTAACCTTTTCAATCTAATAACCAGTAATTATCAATACATCTTGATTGCATGTTTGATAAATTTAAGACTGAAAAAATTGGTTGAATTTGTTGCAGACCGTGTAAAGCTGGTCAGAAGTTCGAGGCCCACTGGGCCCGAGTGTTGCAGACAATGCAGGCCAC
>NW_006416408.1:0-607 GCF_000296735.1 Chrysochloris asiatica | reverse complement strand
AGGAGCTCTAGTCATGCTGTAGGAACTCTAGTCATTCTGTAGGATCTCTAGTAATGTTGTAGGAGCTATGGTCATGCTGTAGGAGCTCTGGTCATACTGTAGGAGCTATGGTCATGCTGTAGGAGCTCTAGTCATGCTGTAGGAGCTATAGTCATGTTGTAGGAGCTATGGTCATGCTGTAGGAGGTCTGGTCATGCTGTAGGAGCTCTAGTCATGCTGTAGGAGATCTGGTCATGCTGTAGGAATGCTAGTCATGCTGTAGGAGCTCTGGTCATGCTGTAGGAGATCTGGCCATGCTGTAGGAACTCTGATCATGCTTTAGGAGCTCTAGTCATTTTGTAGGAGCTCTGGTCATGCTGTAGGCGCTCTGGTCATGCTGTAGGAGCTCTGGTCATGCTGTAGGAGCTCTAATCATGCTGTAGGAACTCTAGTCATGCTGTGGGAGCTCTGGTCATGCTGTAGGAACTCTGGTCATGCTCTAGGAGCTCTGGTCATGCTGTAAGAACTCTGATCATGCTGTAGGAGTTCTGGTCCTGCTGTAGGAGCTCTAGTCATGCTGTAGGAACTCTAGTCATGCTGTAGGAGCTCTAGTCATGTTGTAGGAGCT
>NW_006416407.1:3137-4925 GCF_000296735.1 Chrysochloris asiatica | reverse complement strand
CAAGGAAGGGAGTGATTAATTCTCCAGGATAGGAGCAGAGGCCTCTGGGACCATCAACGGAGAAGAGCCGAGAGCGAGTGGAACCCTACCCAGGGAAACAGAGATGCCTGAGATAGAGACAGAGATGATGACGTGGAGTAATGAAGTGACTGGGGACTTTGGACCCAGACAGGGAAAGGGACTGTGGGCCGAAAACTGGGGGGAGGATGGGGAAGTGTAGGAGGCGGGTTTCTGGGATATACCCTTTGGGTGGTTAAGTATGCATGGAGGGAATTGGAACCATGGCAGTGAGATGATATATGATGGAATGAATGTAAAACTAAAGTTCTCCCATGTACACTATCATATAATTCACAATAAAACGTTTAAAAAAAAGAAAAACCCCAGGAAAAAAAAAAAAGAGTCTAATACAGAGAGGTTCCCCAAAGTCTACCAAGCAGTTTACCAAGGGTATTGGTAAAGAACAAGGCACCGGGAATTGAGGGCATACAAACTGAACAACAAACTGATGCAGGATTGTTGGCATTCGCTCATCTCTGCCAAGACTTTGGAAGACAGCTACCTGGTTAACTGATTGGTAGAGATCCATATTTGCACCCATTCCAAAAACAGGTGACCCAATGGAATGTGGAAATCATCGGACAATTAATATCATGTGCAAGTAAAATTTTGCTAAAGATAAGTAAAAAACAGCTGCAATAGTACATTGACAGGGAACCACCAGAGGTTCAAGCTGGATTCATTTCACAAGGATGTGAAATGAAGGATATCATTGCTGATGGCAGGTGGATCTTGGATGAAAGCAGAGAACACTAGAAAGATGTTGATTTTTACTTTACTGACTATGCAAACACTTTGAACAGTGTGGATCATGACAAACTCTGGATGACATTGCAATAAATAGGCACTCCACAACACTTAATTGTGCTCATGAGTAATCTGTACATAGACGGAGGCAGTCATTCAAACAGAACAAGGAACACTGAATGGTTTAAAATCAGGAAAGGAATACACTAGGGTTATATTCTTTCACCATACTTACTCAATCTGTCTGCTGAGCACAGATTTCAAAAAGCTGGATTATATGAAGAAGAATATGGCACAGGAAGACTCTTTAACAACTGGAGATATGCAGATGATAGTACCTTGCTTGCTGGAAGCAAAGAGGACTTAAAATACTTACTGATGAAAATCAAAGACAACAGCCTTCAGTATGGGTTGTACCTCAATGTAAACAAAACAAAAATCCTTACCATTAGACCAGTAAATAGCAACATGATAAATGGAGAAAAGGTTGAAATTGTTAAAGACTTTATTTTACTTGAATCCACTATCAACATTCATGGAAGCAGCAGTCAAGAAATCAAATGATGTATAGCACAAGACAAATCTGCTGCACAAAACCTCATTAAAGTGTCCAAGAACAAAGATGTCAGTTTGAGGACTAAAGTGTACCTTACCCAAGCCATGGATATTTTCAGTATTCTCATATGTATACGAGGGGTCCTAGTGTGGCACAGTAGGATAACCACTAGATCTCAAGGTTGGCTTGATTCACAAGGTCGGAGGTTCAAATTCACCAGCCTCTCCTTGGAAACCCTATATAGGGTTGCTGTGAGTCGAACCTGATTCGACAGCATGTAACAACATCACATGCATGTGAAATTTGGACAATGAATAGGGAAGATGGTAGAAGAATTGATGCATTTGAATTATGGTGTTGAGAAGAATATTAAAAGTACCATGGACTGCCAGAAAAACAAACAAATCTGTGTTGGAAGAAGTACA
>NW_006416407.1:0-577 GCF_000296735.1 Chrysochloris asiatica | reverse complement strand
GCCACCTCACTTTCTTGAAATATTTCAATTTTTTTATTCCATCAATTCCTGGTGTCTTGTTCTTTGCTAATTCCTTCAATGCACCTTGGACTTCTTCCTTCAGTATCATTGGCTCTTGATCATATACTGCCTTTTGAAACAATTAAACATTAACCATTTCCTTTTGGTACCGTGACTCTGTGTATTCCTTCCATCTTCTCTCTCTCTCTCTCTTTATTTTTTTAATAAATGTTTTATTGTGAATTGTGTGATAGTCTACATGGGAGAACATTAGTTTTACATTCATTCTATCATCCGTCATATCATTGGCATAGTTACCATCCCTTCCATCTTCTCTTGATGCTTTCTGCATCATTCAATAATTTGCCAAGAGAATCTTTCAATAATGAAAAGTCGAGGCTTGAATTTTTCCTCAGTTCCCCCAGCTTGAGAAATACTGAGTGTGTTCTTCCTTTTTGGTTTTCTGATTCCAGATCTTTGCACATTTCATTGTAATATTTGGCTTTATCTTCTCGAGCTGATCTTTGACATTTTCTGTTCAGCTCTTGGACCTCCTTATTTCTTCCATTTGCTTTAG
>NW_006416406.1:2705-3986 GCF_000296735.1 Chrysochloris asiatica | reverse complement strand
TATAGGGTTTCTGAGACTATAAATCTTTGTGGGAACAGAAAAACTCATCTTTCTCCCACGGAACAGCTGGTGGGCTTGAACCACTGACCTTGTGGTTAGCAATACTCCTAACAATTTCAGAGTACACACTTTTTTCTGGTGCATATGGCATGTTCACCAAGAGAAACCATATGCTGTACCATAAAACAAGACTGAATACTTTTAAATGACTGAAATCTTGCACACTATGTTCTTTAGTCACAGTGAAAATAAATTAGAAACCAATAACAGGGAGGTATCTAGAGGGAAACCCTCTAAATATTTCTAAATTAAATAACACACTTGTAAACAATCCATGGGCCAAAGAGAAAAAAACAGCAGGCTCATTATCATGTAAAACAGAATGATAGTGGAATATAACAATTTGTAGGGTGTATCTATGAAGGGCTTAAAAGGTAATTAATAGATTTAGATGTTGATGAACTTGACCTATACTTATGGATGTAGTAGCTTAAAATCCAACTGAGAGGGAAGGAGTTTTCACATCCAAGATCAATCCTATCCCTTCTGTATACAGGGTTAGATTAATTTAGACATTGGCTACCTAAAATGGGAGGGGGTATAAAGGCATGAAGTGACTGGCTTACAAGTTTTCAAGAGAGAGTTTAGTTTAAGTATGTGTGGGGGAAGGTAGACTCCCCACCGGATAGGTTCCATGTTTTCTAGATGGGTCTGGTGAAAGGAGATAGCAATAAGATTCTTATGATTCAATAGTGAATAACTGTTATCATGACTAATTGCTATTGTCACAACTGTAAAGGTAGAAGTTTTGTAACAAAAAGAGGGGAGTGATTAATCTTACAGTCCAGGAACAGAGAACCCTAGGACCATCAAGGGAGAGACCACGAGTGGAATGTGGGACCCTATCCGGGGAAGCAGTGACACCAGAGATGAAGACAGAGATGAGGAGAGGTGACGACGACATGAAGAGGTAGAGCAGCTGAGGATTCTAGACTTGTGGAAAGAGAGGGACTGAGTGCTGGCAGCCAGGTGCTGGTGGCCAGGAGGCAGGATTGCTGAATGTGTCCTTTGGTTGTTTAAATGATTATATATTCCTAAGTGTTTTTATGTATACATTCCCCCACCCCCAGAAAAACAAAAAACAGAGGGAATAGAAGTAAATACTGTTGAATGATGATGCACAGAGGAGATTGTAATCATTGCAATGAAATGATGAATGTAAAACTGATGTTCCCCCATGTTAGCTATCACTCGATTCATAATAAAAACTTAAAATAATAA
>NW_006416406.1:0-549 GCF_000296735.1 Chrysochloris asiatica | reverse complement strand
CATAGATATTATCCTATCACAGACAGTGGTACCAACTCAATGGCACCTAACAATAACAACATCATGTGACTATCTATTCCTTGGGACTGATTAAAGATGCTTGTTGTTTTCATCTGTCAATCACCACAATAGCTTTTAGAACATCACGGTACAATTTCTGTCCTCTTTAACAGCAATGAAGAAAAAGAAGTAAAGGAAATTTGTCAATAGACAAGAAGGCATGATGGATTCAAAATTTTTGTGGCACTCCTGCAACCTCCTGTTTTATGTTTTGTGAAAATCATCAAGTTGATATTCATTCAAAGCAATCCCAGGTGACAGAGTAGAAGCATCCCATAGTGTTTCCCAGGTGCAATCTTGTGTGGTTGCAATCAACCAATCTTTCTCCTGCAGTCTGGATGAGTTTAAATTGCCATCTATTTGGTAACGGCCAAACGCTTTACCATTCATTGTACCACATGGCTCCTTGTTTTATGCTTCTTGTTACTGCTGTCGCTACGTACAGTTGACCTAGTTCCAATTTACAACGACCCTGAATAGCATTTACGA
>NW_006416405.1:3438-4439 GCF_000296735.1 Chrysochloris asiatica | reverse complement strand
CCAGGCTTGAGCCCATTGATGCTGCCACTTTGCCAATCCGTCTTGCTGCGGGTCTTCCTCTTTTTCTGTGGCCCTCCACCCTATCCTTCTCCAGCGACTGGTTCCTCCTGACAATATGTCCGAAGTATAAGAGGTGAAGCTTGGCCATCCTGGCCTCCAAGGAGCACTCTGGCTGCACTTCTTCCAACACAACAGTAGTTTGTAAAACTATTGGTCTCAGATGAAGATAAAGAAGTGTGATACAGGGAGCATGTGTGAATAGCTACAATTTGATGAATTGGACCCTTTTTTTTTTTTTTTATGGATGATCAAAATTCCAACCAACTAGGGCAGGATTCTCCATATCAGGATAAAGCACGTCTCCTCAGTACACTGGACCCATAGGGACGGGCAACTTAGACTTCAGCTACCAAAATTGGGAGGCTATAAAGGCATGAAGTGGCTGGCTTACAAGCTTTCATGAGGGCGCTTAGTATTAGAATACAGGAGTAAGATAGAAACCCAATTGAATAATTTCCCTCCTGTCCAGGTGGGTCTGATGATGAAGGGAATAAGACTTTGTGATAACAATAATTGCAAGTAATTGTTTTCAGCTCTAAGGACGATTGTCACAATGTAAATGAAGAAGAATTGTAACTAAAATCAGGAGCAGTTAATCTGTCATCTCAGGAACCAGGGGCCCCTCTGACCATCAAGAGGGAAGAGCAGGAGAGATGGTAGCAGGGGCGATGGCAGAGAGAGACAGAACAGCAGTGGACTATAGGCCCATGGACGGAGAAAAGCAGTGTGCCTGTGGACAGGAGGAAGCTGGCTTACAAAATGTGCCCTTTGGGCATTTAAACAAATACATATTTATAATGTATACGTATGCCAAAAAAAGAAAAATAGAGGTAAATGCTGTTGGCTGGGGCTGCATGGAAGGTATTTCTCATCATTACAATGTTAAAATGATGTGCTGAACGTAAAAATTGTGATCTGTCCTGTAAGCCTTCACTCACTCA
>NW_006416405.1:0-573 GCF_000296735.1 Chrysochloris asiatica | reverse complement strand
TGGTGGGGATGGTTATGTGCCACCGAGTGGGTTCCAGTTCACAAGGACCCTGTGTATAGGGTTTCTGAGGCTGTAAATCTTTACGAGAGCAGAAAGCCTCATTGTTCTCCCACCAAGTGAATAGTAGATTCAAACCACTGACCTTTCAAATAGCAGTCCAGCTCGTAATCCACTGCTTTACCAGGGCTCCTACCTGGTCTATAGTTGGTAAGTGCCATGGAGTCGATTCCAACTATAGCGACTCTGCACAGGGTTTCCAAGGCTGTAAATCTTTATGGGAGCAGAAAGCGTCATCTTTCTCCCGTGGACCACTGATAGTTCCAAACTGCTGACCTTGCGGTTGGCAGCCCACTTGTAACCACTACGCTACCAGAGTACCGTCTGGTCTATAGTAGAAAAGATTAAATGGAAATTAGTCTCGACTAGACTGTATGAACTCTGGTAGTGTAGTGGTTGCGAATCGGGCTGCGAACTGCAGGGTCAGCAGTTCAAAACTACCAGCTGCTCCACGGGAGAAAGATGAGGCATTCTGCTCCCGTAAAGATTAACAGCCTCGGAAACCCTGTGCAGGGT
>NW_006416404.1:2779-3356 GCF_000296735.1 Chrysochloris asiatica | reverse complement strand
AAGGAAGGAAGGAAGGAAGAAAAGAAAAAAAATCTGTCTCTACATTTCCAACTGTCACAGTCAGTCCTGATGGCAGTTATTCAATATTGTAACAGAAGAGACGTATCTCCATTTCCTTTCGCCAGCCTGGTCCCAACAGATTGGAAATCATTTAGTGGAGGTTCTACCCTTGCCCTGCCTGGAACTAAGCCCCTCCTTGAAAGTTTGTAAGCCAGTCACTTCTTGCCTTTTTAGCTGGCCCCCTCCCCACTTTGGGTCTGGGCAATTTCTAGCCCCCTTTAAGGTATTCTAGTCAGTTATAGGCTAAAGACTGGCTTACACGTTTTCTGTTGTGATGTTTCTGGCTATTCCTACCCCCCACCCCAAGTGCCTATTTTACAATGGTAGGCAAGAGAGACCAAGATTCAAAAAACAGCCAAGCATCCTAACATTATTCTCCTCTTTTACCCTTTTAAACCATGTCTCAGTCCCTGTGTCTTGAAACTCTGTTATTCCAAGATTGTGAATACATTGTTATTTACCTCTGTCCCACCTCACCCACGTGAACCTGCCTAACTCTTCTCCCATCTACCTTGTT
>NW_006416404.1:0-505 GCF_000296735.1 Chrysochloris asiatica | reverse complement strand
TTTTGTAATTTTCTTTGTATAATTCCTTTGTCTCTCTGATTATGTGTATTCCTAAATATTTCATCTTTTGTGTGGCTATTGTAAATGGTATTGCCTTTCTAATATTCTTTTCAGTGCTGTCATTGTTGCGGTAGAGGAATCCAGCTGATTTTTATATGCTGATCTTAGACCCTGCCACTTTGCTGAATCTTCCAGTGAGGTCAATAGTATTTTTATTGAGTCTTTGGGGATTTCTATGTATAGGATCATATCATCTGCAAATAGAGAGTGTTTTACTTCCTGTTTGCCAATTTGTTGTTGTTGTTGTTGCTGTTGTTAAGTGCCGTCGAGCCTGTTCCGACCCATAGAGACTCTGAACAGGGTTTCTGAGGCTGTAAATCTTTACGGGAGCAGAAAGCCTCATCTTTCTCCCTCGGAACAGCTGGTAGTTTCGAACCGCCTACCTTGAGGTTAGCAGCCCAATTCGTAACCACTACACTACCAGAGCTCCTTTTAAATATATATA
>NW_006416403.1:2811-4229 GCF_000296735.1 Chrysochloris asiatica | reverse complement strand
GAAGACCCCCAACGAGATTGATTAGCCAAGGGGCAGCACTGATGGACTCAAGCGTGGCAACAGTAGTGAGGTTGGCCCAGGATTGGGCAGTGTTTCGTTCTGCTGTGCCTAAGGTCGCTATGAGTTGGTACCAACTCAATGGCACCTAACAACAACAACAGTTAATGTAGCAAGGTGCACTCTCTACAGATTTAGGATGTATTTTGAGTCTATCTCTTTAGATGTCAAAAGACACTGACCAAACAAGCAGAGGGCAGATGGCCTACTACCACCAAGACTGAAGAGCTGGGAGTGGAGAGCATCCTTTAGGCCCAGGGTCTCAGTGTTGGGAACCTCCTAGACTCAGGGAAGACTGATATGGAAGCACATGGAGATCTCCAGGGAACACTGGTCCCACAGATACTGAGAGGAGATAAGGAGCTCTCTCCAGAGCCAGCAGAGAGAGAAAGCCTTCCTCTGAAGCTAGGGCCCTGAATTCAGACTTCTAGCCTCCTAAACCATGAGAGCATGTTTCTGGTTGTTAAAGCCACCCATCCACTTGTGGTATTTCTGTAATAGCAACACTAGATAACTAAGACACCCACTTTACATATGTTTCAGGATACTCGAGTGGTGCAAACCTCCCATACTTAAAAGTTCCTGCACTTCTTTGGCATCATGGAGTCTTTAGATGGTGCAAATGGTTCGTGCTCTTGCTTGGCTGCTAAGTGAAAGGTTGTAGGTTCGTTCAACCCACCTAGCAACACCTTGGAAAAAAGATGTGGAGATTTAGTTCTGAAAAATCAGGTATTAAAATCTTATAGTGCACCTAAGGAACTCTGGTAGCGTAGTGGTTACGAATCGGGCTGCGAACCTCAGGGTCAGCAGTTCAAAACTACCAGCTGTTTTGTGGGAGAAGGATGAGGCTTACTGTTCCCGTAAAGATTTACAGCCTCAGAAACCCTGTACAGGGTCGCTATGAGTCGGAACTGACTACATGGTACATAACAACAACAATTGCACCTATGGGGCCACCATGAGTTGGAGCCAACTCCACAGCAATTTTTTTTTTTTTTTTTAAATACTCATCTCATTTAATATTTTCAGCAGCTCTATAACCTTTGTGTAAAGCCCTGTGAGAACACTGATTATCAGGGGTTTCCCTCATTTTCAAGACTTGAAAATTAAACAGCAGCATCCATCTAAAAGGGACGGTAGTGACACTGTGGTTAAAGCATTTAGCTGCTAACAAAGGTCAGCAGTTTGAACCCATCTGCCACTCTGAGAAAAAGGTGAGGCACTATGCACCAGTAAAGATTTACAGCCTTGGGACTCTTATGGGGCAATTCTGCTCTGTCCTTTAGGATTGTTGTGAGTCAGACTCTACTTGATGGCAACAGGTTTGATTTTTGGACTTATACATCGAAATGCCTAAAGGT
>NW_006416403.1:0-1036 GCF_000296735.1 Chrysochloris asiatica | reverse complement strand
TGGATCAGCCAGGTGGCATCATTGATGGACTCAAGTGTGGCAGCGGTATTGAGGTTGGCCCAGGATCGAACATTGTTTCGTTCTGCTGTGCATAGGGTCCCTATGAGTCGGTTCCGACTCGATGGCACCTGACAACAACAACAACAATGCTACCAGAGCTCTTTGTTGTTGTTATTAAGAATAGTAGAGTCAGTTCTGACTTATAGTGACCCTGTACAGGGTTTCTGAGGCTGTTAATCTTTACAGGAGCAGAAAGCCTCATCTTTCTCCTGCAAAACAGCTGGTAGTTTCGAACTGCTGACCTTGAGGTTCACAGCCCGATTCGTAACCACCACACTACCAGAGCTTCTTAGGAAGATCAATAAATGATTTTAAATCTCAAAATATTAATTAGAATAAAATTCTGACACATTAAAAGAAAAAGGGAAACAATGTAAAATTTCCAGTTTTCCTTCCAAATTAAGGAAGGATGAACAATTATAGTGGGGGGATCAAGCTGTTATAGTAGTTACAGAATTCACTGCATATATTTATGCTCCACAGGAAAATGTCATCCTTTGCACTTAAAATTAGAGACAAAAAAATGAAATGTCAATTTAAAAGATATCCTAGAAAGTACATAATTATTTTTTAAAAATGCTTTCAGGAATTATGTGAGCAATGAATGTTGAGGACAATCCCCATCAGACCAAGATTATTTCCAGAATGTATCACATTTAAATACACACATACACTCCACTCCAATTGTTCCATCTTCCCCATTCTGGCAATAAACTAAACTTTTAGAGTATTTTTACTTATACAAATTTAAGCAATATTTGAAAAAGAAAAATAAGCTCAGGGTAGATTTCCCATTGAGCTCCAGTTAGCTGAAGGTCATGTCTACACAGTGCTCACTGCTCCCAGGAAGACTGGGAGGGAACTGGGCACAAGCAAGGCTGGGAAACAGGTTCCTCTCAATTTCCAACCATCAGTGCTGGAAAAAAAAAAAAAAAAAATAATCTTTCCACAGCAATGAAATGACCTTAAAAAGAAA
>NW_006416402.1:2940-4133 GCF_000296735.1 Chrysochloris asiatica | reverse complement strand
ATATAATCAATGTAATGAAACAAGTTATATGAATTGTTGAATGTGAAACTGATGATGTGCCCTGTAAACTTTCACTCAATCCAAAATAAAAACCTTTAAAAAAAATAATAAAGATTGTGGAATGTGAAGATGAAGTGAAAAATCGTGTACTTTTGAATCTGCCGGGTTGGGCTTGGAGGCCTAGAGCAGACGTCTTGGGTGAGACCAAATGGAAAGATCAAGCAGGGCATCAGAAACACCACAGAAAAATGCCACAGGAACCTTGGAGCGAAAGGTGGACAACATACTTTGTCAGTTTTGCTTTGTTCTGATTTTCTTTCTTTTTTTTTTTGTATCTGGTCATTGGCATGCCCACTGTTTGCCCACCTCCGTTCTAGTGACTAGAGGGGGAGCCTGAGCGAGTGGACACCCCCCTACCCTCACCAGTGGTGGGTTCTTTTGCCACGCATGTGCACAGATACTCAGCCCAAGATCAGGCCCTGAATGTTTTTTGCTTGTTTCTCTTTTGTTGTATTTTTTAATATGGGAAAGGGCAGGACAGGGTTGTATAAAGAGGCAAAGAGAATTTAAAAACAAAACAGGCTGAAATTTAAATTAAAGCCTGAGATATAGCAAAACAACCAACACTGGTATCTTGAAATCTCTCAGACAGCTTTGAAAGTAAGAAGTGAAGAGAGGACATTAAAGTCATACTCATATAGGCTATAGGCTACAGACTTTTTTTTTCCTTCTCTCCCTCCTCTCCCTTTTCTGGGATCATAGACTGCAGGATTCAGTCCAGTTTTTATTGTTGCTGTTTTATGTTTGTTTTTTCTCTTGTTTTCCTCCCCCCGCCCCACTGGTGCTGTTTTGCTGTTATATGCTCCCCCTCCTACCTTTGGAGGAGTCTGTCTCTCATATATATGAGAGCCAGCAACTGCTACCATATAGCCAAGCTACAATCACACTCTATAAAACCCCAAAACCCAGGCAAGAACCAACACCAAGTGCCATATAACAGGAAAACAGACAAAACCTGTGAAAGTTACTCTGAGTTAAGCAATAGGAAGAGTGAAAAGGGAAGCCCATATCCTGATCACATCTCCCTGGAAATAATCAGAAAGCATAAAAAATACCAAAACACATACTCAGTTAAGCATTAAGGCCACAGATAAACACTAAACATGTCCAAGAAGCAAAAGCAGATGACCATA
>NW_006416402.1:0-490 GCF_000296735.1 Chrysochloris asiatica | reverse complement strand
ACACAAATAACATGCATTAGAAACCACATGGGTGATGTCACAATAGAACTGAAAGAAATCAAAAGGATAATAACAGAATACTATGAAGAGTTGTACTCCCAACAAACTTGCAAACTTAAAAGAGATGGATACATTTTTAGATAAACACGACCTACCTAAACTTACACACAGTGAAGTAGAAAACCTGAACAGACTCATAACAAAAGAAGAATTTGATCAGATCATCAAAAGACTCCCAACCGAAAAAAAAGTCCAGGCCCACATGGCTTCACTAAAGAATTCTAACAAACATTCAGGGAAGAGCTGTCACCAATTCTACTCCAATTATTCCAGAAGATAGAGAAGGATGGAAAACTTCCTACTACATTTTAGGAAGCAAACATAACCCTCATACCAAAACCAGGTAAGGGAATCACTAAGAAAGAAAATTATAGACCAATATCCCTCATGAACATAGATGCAAAAATTCTCAACAAAATCCTAGCCAACA
>NW_006416401.1:0-4260 GCF_000296735.1 Chrysochloris asiatica | reverse complement strand
TGTTTTCTTTACATTGATGAACAATCCATACTAAAAGCAGTAATCTTTTATTTTTTTCAATATTTTAAGTTGTCTTCACTTCCAGCAATTCAAGTTGTGTTATCTGCATATGAAAGGTTGTTAATGAACCTTCCTACAATCCTGGTGACATGTACTTCTTAATATAGTCCAGTTTCTCAGATTATTTGCTCAGTATGCAGACTGAAAATTTTTGGTGAAAGGATACAATGGAATGTGCATAAATAGGAATCTCCTCCAATCAGTTGACCAGATGTCTGTTCTGAAAATTTCTTGTCATAGATGAATATCTCTAGTATTGTATTTTGCTGAAATATTTCAATTCATCTTGTGTCCTGTAGTCTTGTTTTCTAACATTGTCTTCAGAACAACTTAGACTCCTTCCTTCAGTACCATCAGTTCTTGGCCATATGCTACCTCTTGAAATGGCTGCACATTGATCAATTCTTTTTGGTACAGACTCTGTGTATTCATTCCATCTTCTTTTGATGCTTCCTGCATCATTCAATATTTTGTGAGTAGAATCCTTCAATATTGCAACTTAGATTTGTTCTTTAGTTCTGTTAGCATGAAAAATGCTGAGCATGTTCTTCACTTTTGATTTTCGAATTCCAATTCCTTGCAAATTTCATTATAATCCTTGATCTTGGCTTCTCTGGTTACCCATTGAAATTTTCTGTTCAGATATGTTGCTTCATTTCTTCCAGCTGATTTAGCTTCTTTCAATTCAAGAGCAAGTTTCAGAGCCTCTTCTGATATCCATTTTGCTCTTTTAGCTCATGGTTTTTTTAATGACGTTTTGCTTACTTCATATGTGATGTTCTTGATGTCATACACAACTCATCTGGTTTTTGGACATTTGTGTATAGTTCATCAAACTGCTCTTGAGATGATCTCTAGGTTCAGGTGGGATGTACTCAAAGTTATATATTGACTTTCATAGATATATTTTAATTTTCTTTAACTTCAGTCTGAACTTGCATATGAGCAATGATGGTCTATTCTACAATCTTGTTTGATTTTGATCTTCTCTGTTTATTCCTACAGACATAGTCAATTTGATTCCAGTATATTTTGTCTGATAAGGTATATATGTATAGTCTCCTATTATGTTGCTGAGCAAAGATATTTTCAATGAGCAATCCTGCAGGTCTTTAAAATTCTACCATGTAATCTCCAGCTTCACTTCTATTACCAAGGCCATATTTTCCAAGCAGAGAAGGAATAAAATTGAGAAAAAAGGATTAATGCATGAAAGTGCACATCTACTTCCTTGACACCAATTTATATATTCTTTACATTTCTGAAAATTAAAACTTCTGTGGGCTTAGCTAATCTGGAAGACTTGAAAATATCACCTACGTTTTTTTCTTTTTCCAGAAAAAGAAACAAAACTGTATTATTGACTCATTTTATTTTTTGTGAGATCATCTCAAGTTATATGTAGTTTTAGTTTTATTTTACTCTAGATATTTTTATCTGGATTATTTTCTTTTGTAGGGGATTGATGAATAAGGCTGCCAAAGAGTTACCTAAATTATGTAAGTATAACATTCTGGTCCATACAGTATAGACCATTGATTTGTCAGACTAGCAGTGTGGTGGGAGTGAAGAATTAATATTGTTTTATTCCACCTAGTATCTGTGCCAATTTCAGTACGTCTATACAGATTTTGAAGGAGCTCTGGTAGCATAGTGGTTACGAATCAGGCTGCAAACCTCAAGGTCAGCAGTTCAAAACTACCAGCTGCTCCGCAGGAGAAAGATGAAGCTTTCTGTTCCCATAAAGATTTACAGCCTTGGAAACCCTGTACAGGGTCTCTATGGGTTGGAACTGACTCAACAGTGCTTAACAACAACAACATCAATAGACTATGAGTCGGAACCAACTCCATGGTACTTAACAACAACAACAATACTGATGCTAAGATTTTTGTATAAGAGATTTGTTGCCATGTACTCTCAAGAAAAACACATTTAGAAGAATGAGGGATGCAAGACTGATCAGGGCATGGTGCAGCTACACCAAAGCAATCCATCTATGGAGAGTTCTAGGTCTAAAATTGCCCTTCAGTGATGTCCAAGTCTGTGATAAGTGAACCCCATAACCAGCTAACCATGGTTTATCTTAGCAATGGAGCAAAACTTTTCAAGAAATAGCTTCCTTCCACCAAGGAAACTACTAGAAAGAAACATACTCATGGGTCAGAAACAGGCATCATATTCAGATTTGGACATTGAAAATCTTGATTTTGAAGGAGGGATCCAGGTGGCACACAATAATACCTACTAAAGCTCATCGCTTAAGGTGTTTGGATCTACTTGTTTCTTATACTATGGTCTCTCCGTCTAGGATCATCATTCTTTAGAATTCTGGTTGGTTCCATTTCTTGATGAAATCTACAAGACAAAGGTTAGTTTCGTACAGCCCTCTCCACTGCATTGCACCTCAAGACCATAAATGATAGTCAAGCATCTTAAAAGACAAAACTTTAAAATAATTCAAGAAAATGTTACAAGAAAATCTGACAAGTAAATGAAAAACTGGAAACTATACAAAAACTTCAAATAGAAATTCATGAGGTAATATATTGAAAGGACAGAAAAATATATGTGTATCAATGGAAGACCAAATTGGTGAGCTGTAATACAAATCTCTAAATTTTCATCTGTTAGAGAAGCAATTAGAACAACAACAACAACAAAAAAAAAAAAAACAAGTCCAAAGAAAACCTAAAAAAATATGTGAGACTCCATCAAGAGAAATAAAAGCTGTGATCAGAATTTCAAAAAAAGGAAGAGATTAAAGAGAAAGAGAATATTGTTGAAGCTAGTGGTGATAACTTCCATAATATCATGAAAGATGAAAAGATACACATGCAAGAAGCTTAGTAAACTCCAAATAAGATTGACCCTATAAAAAAATCACCAAGATGTAGTATAATCACACTCCCTAAAAACAAAGACAAGGAAAGAAATCTAAGAGCAATTCAGGGAAAAAATGAAAAGTTACCTACAAATGAGACGTAATAAAACTAAGCTCTGATTTCTCAGAAATCACGCAGTCAAGAAGACATATATAAAACTCTGAAAGAAAAAAAAAATTGTCAAGCAAAATTATCCGTTAAATATGATGTCAAAATCAGGACATTCCCAAATAAACAGAAATTAAAAGAATTTGTAAAAACCAGACCAACCTTACAAAAAATACTAAAGAAAGAAAACAATCTGAGATTAACATACATGACAATATAATCAAGAACTCAAGCCAGATATATAAATATCCAAAGTAAAATCTACAAGACTGAAAACAGAGAATTAGAGATAATAAGTTTCTAACAATAACAAAAAACACACTAAGTAAAAAGAGAGGATAATGTAGTTAGAGAACTTCAAAATAAAGAGAAAATCAAGCAAATTTCAAGAAAAGAATAAAATATTAAAATAATAATAATAATAAGCTTAACTGTAACACTAAAACTAGACAAACCACTTTCTTGATTCTAACTCTAGTCCTTATCTATAACCTCAACACTACACAAAACTCTAAATCTAGCCTAGACCTAGGGATAGTCCTAACCCTACTGCCTTGTTCCTATCATCCCTCACCCAAATAATAATGAATTCTGATGTGGCACTGTATAATAAACACTGATTGAAAAGTCAGTTTGAACTGTAATGTCAGTGGTTCAAACACACCAGTTGTTCATCAAAAACCGCAATACTGGGTTGCTATGAGTAGGAATTGATTTGACAGCACTTAACAACAACAACGGTTGCGATAACTATCAATCTTCTGCTATGACAGTATTCATAATTTCTTTCCATAGAAAAAGAGACCTTCAAAATCGTAGGGCATATCAGAAAGAAGTATACACAGCTAAACAAAATAAATTCAAATTAAAACATGCACTTAAGTTTGATATTGTAAGCAGAAAGAAAGAAAGAAATACAAATTTAAGAACTTTTTGAGAAAAACCTTCTTGTTTCTTACTTATAAATTTATGGAAGAATTAGGCAAACATGTTACTCAAACGCAGCAGTTTTGAACCATCAATATGATCTCAATACAATGCATATGGGTTCTAATTTCTCCACAACCTCCCTAATACTTATTATTTTATGTTTCTAACAATAGTTATCTTAGTTTTAAGGAGCCTTTGTTGCATAGTGAGCTAACTCACCAACTGAACAATTTGAGAAAGATAAAGCTGTCTGTTCCAATAAAGATTTCCACCTTTA
>NW_006416400.1:4579-5320 GCF_000296735.1 Chrysochloris asiatica | reverse complement strand
ATCTTTTCGCCCTTGAGGATGTTAGAGAAATTTTCTTCCAGTAGTTCTTTGACTGTTTCCTCTGTGGACTTGTGTGACTCATTTTGTTCTGGAATACCAATAATTCTTAGGTTATTCCTCTTCCTGTTCTCCAACATGGATCTTAGACCTTCCTCTGAATTTTTTACCCTTTTTTGGGTTTGTTCTTCTATCTTAGTGGTATTTAGAGAGTTGTCTTCTAGCTCACTGATTCTTCTTTCCATCTCATCTATTCTACTCCTCCACCCTTTCAAAGCATTTTCTATTTCTGCCATTTTGTTGTTGATTGTTTGTACCTCTTTCTGTAGATTTTGGATTGTTACCAATGCTTTATCTATCTTGTTTGATTGTTCCTCTAGCGCTTTTCTGACATCTTACTTATTTTTCTCATCTCCATTGTAAAGTGTCTTGAGACATTTTATAATCATTTTTCTGAATTCTTTCTCAGGTATCTCCAACGCCTGCCCTCCTTCCAGCATGGAGAAAGGTTTACTTCTGATTCATTTGTCTCAGATATTTTATCTTTTTTTTGGACATGTGCCGCTATGGACATCTGCTTTTGCTTCTTGGGCATGTTTAATGTTTGTCTGTGGCCCTAATAATTAATTAAGTATGTATTTTGGTAATGTTTAATGTTTTCTGATTACCTCCAGGAAGATGTGATCAGGATGTGTTCTTCCCTTTTCCCTCTTCTTATTGCTTAACTCAGAGTAACTTTTTTGG
>NW_006416400.1:1894-2924 GCF_000296735.1 Chrysochloris asiatica | reverse complement strand
ATGCCTGTAATTCCTCAGCAATTTGATCTTTCAAAAAAACGAGTTCAGAATGTTGAAATATAAGATCTTATGTTTGCTCAAAGGCTGTCTGTCTGGTTAGACAGAGGTTTCCTATGTGCGATTCTGCCCCTTTTCCCCAGAGTCTGCCCTACCTGAGTTGCCTGGTCCGGGAAGCGCCGGGAAGTCCTATCTGCTTTATTTCTTAAGAGCTTTGAATTGCTTTGTATTTTCTCCAATGGATCTATTTCTTTGGATAATCTAGCAATTTCTTCTAGATGTTTTTGAGTAATATTAATTTGTTGGCACAGGCAAGCAAAAGTGGTACCATTACTTGTTGCACTTGATGGCTACAGTTTACACTTGTGAAGTTTGCTAACAATCATCTGAAGTTTCTCAGTTGCATAGTTTACAACCTGTTGTTTAAAGGCTTTCTCCTTTTGGAACCTACTCCATGGCACATAACAACCACCACCACCTTGGCACAGGTGGTCCAGGTCAGCCACCCATAAAGATACAAAGCTCCATACATACTTAATGAAACAGATATGAATTTCCAGCCTATTGTTTTCTAAATCACACCTCCAACAATAATCATGCCCATGATGTTCTAGATGTGAGAGAAGCAAATCCCATTACTAAGGTAACTGTGAGCTCTTCCTGTGATGCACTATCTGGAATTGTCAGATTGACAGGAGCAGTGGGAGTCGAAGCTGAACATCTGGGATGCTGAAACATAGGTTCTGATAATCCCAAAAGCACCCTCTGAGCATTTATGGTGGTGGTGGTGGTTATGTACCGTGGAGTCGGTTCTGACTCATAGTGACTCTGTACAGGGTTTCCGAGGCTGTAAATCTTTACGGGAGCAGAAAGCCTTATCGTTCTCCTGTACAACAGCTGGTGGTTTCAAACTGCTGACCAATTCATAACCACTGTGATACAAAGTATTTGTTGTTGTTGTTGTTGTCAGGTGCCATCGAGTCAGAACCGACTCATAGTGACCCCATGCACAGCAGAACGAAACAATGTCCGA
>NW_006416400.1:0-655 GCF_000296735.1 Chrysochloris asiatica | reverse complement strand
TCTGCTCCTGGCTACCACTCCTTAGTCCTTCTCTTCTTAGTTGATGAATCTAGAGTCCTCAGCCGCTCCCCCTCTCTGTGCCCCCATCTGTGCCTCCATCTCTGGTGCTGCTGCTTCTCTGGATAAGGTCCCAAATTCTATTTGTGTGTTCCTCTCTTGTTGGTTCGAGGGTCCTCTGTTTCTTGACCGTAAGATTAACCACTCCCCTTTTTTTGTTACAAAACTTCTACCTTTACAAGTTCGACAGTCGCGATTAGTCATGATAACAGTTATTCACTATTGAATCTTACAAATCTTATCCCCATCTCCTTTCACTAGACCCATCTAGACAACATTACAGCTATTCAGTGGGGACTCTTTCTATTTTACAATAGTAGGCAAAGGAAACTAATATTCATAAGGCAGTCAAGGATTTTTGCATTATTTAACTTCTTCAAGCTATACCTAGATCCCTGTATCCCAGAGCCCTGTTGTTCCAAAGTTGAGCATGCATCACTATTTACCTCTGTCCCACTAGGCCATGAAACCTGTCTCAGTGTTCCCCTATCTATCTTGTTCTTCTGCTTCCTTCCCGCTTCTTGTATTGCCCTCCCCAACACCCAAAATAAACCTCCCACCCCAACCCATTGTGGTTACCTTATATTCCATTAGTTCT
>NW_006416399.1:2839-4217 GCF_000296735.1 Chrysochloris asiatica | reverse complement strand
CAGACTTTCTTTAGATGCCCAAAAGTAATAAAATAAACTGATAAACACATGAAAATGCTGAATAAAAATGATGAAAAATTGTAGAGTGAATTTTCAGATGAAACACAATCTTTATTAAATTCCACTTAAGATCTAATAAAATTTTCAGCAGATATTGATTAACCACTTATATTTACAGTAATACTATAATTGCACGCAATTCTATGAAAAATCAGATGTCATGATTTCAACCCACTGTCTCCCAATATCAAGAAAAATATATGTTAATGCCATGTATTTACATTACAGAACATGCTTACAAAACTCTAAATAAGTGAATTTAAGTCTCTCTTTATTAATTATAGTTGGCATTCATTAATAAATATATTAGAATAGTCTTTCTAAAATTTACATTTTAGAGACAAAGGATCAGAAAACTGTCAAGGAGTCTTAGAACACTACTGAGAAGTAATTTTTTATATAGCTTAACATATATTTATAAATTAATTTTAAAAAGAGTCAAACATTTAAACTATACTTCCATAATGACTATTTCAGTTTTCAGATACCATTGATTAGATATAGATATATTTGGTTATGTAAAATAAGCAAAAAATAAAACAGGAATCATAAAAGAAAATGATAGGAGGCAGGGCTTGCTGGTGGATAGGGTAGAAGTGCAGTGAGGATTTCCATCAGCAATAACACAGAATACCAGATGAAGCAGCTTCAGGTGACAGTTCCAGAATTCTGAACCACATATATAGGAATATTTTAAAAGTTTGAAGATAATACATAGTGGAATTTGTAGCAGAAGGAAGAAATCTAGTGATCTCTAATCTGTTGGGCTCAGCAGCATCTGGAGCCACCATCTTGGGTGAGACCCAGAGGGGGAAGGATCAGAGTCACCACAGATTGATGCCTGATAGAACCTCAGAGATAAAGGTATGGACATTCTTTTTCTTTTCTTTTTATTTTTTGTATCTGTTCACTGGTCTCTCACTGTCTGCACACCTCCATTCTTGTAACTAGAGGTGGTTCCTGAGTGAGGACACCCCCTCCCATACCCAATGGGTTCTAGTATGTATGTGTACATATCATCTCAGAATTTAAAGGAATAGTTTCCACCTAAAATCAAACAGCAGTGCAAAACAACCACAGCCATCCCTGAACTGTTTATCACTAGGAAAAAGGCCACAATGGGGGTTGTGAAGTGGGAGAGGCACAGACTAAAAACAAAACAGGCTGAAAATTATATCCTGAGTTATATCATAGCGACCAAGAGTGGCATCTTGAAATTTCTCAGACTATCTTGAAGGCAAGAAGCTGAAAGAGGATATTAAAGTCATACTCATATTAGGCTTTCAGAATCACAGCAACTCACAAGCCACCACAGTAC
>NW_006416399.1:0-1109 GCF_000296735.1 Chrysochloris asiatica | reverse complement strand
AACTTAAGAATTATCAGCATTGTGGAACAGGAAGAATAACACAAGTCCACAAAGGAGATGGTTTAAGAGCTTCTGGAATAAAATTTCCCTACCATCAGTAACAAGATAAACATTCAAAAAGCTGAATGAACTCCAGGTATGATAGACCCCAAAAGAAAATCACCAAGACATATAATAATCAAGCTCTCCAAAATCAAAGATGAGAGAATGCTGAAAGCAACTAGGGAAAAGAGAAGTGTTACATACAAAGGCAAGCAAGTTAGATCAAGCTTGGATCTCTCAGCAGAAACCATGCTGGTAAGAAGGCAATGGGTATATATATATATTTCTAAAAGAAAAACTACCAACCAAAAACCCTCTACCCAGCAAAAATACAAGGGTGTAATCAAAACATTTCAGAATAAACAGAAGCTAAGAGATTTTGCCAAAGCTAACCCTATGCTTCAAAACATCTTAAAGTCAGTTCTGTAGACTGAGAACCAACAATAACAGACAACAATCAGAGACTGACATACGTGCCATCACCACCCAGAACTCAATTGACAAATGGAAGAGTCGAGAACAGAACAAAACCATAAGAACAAATTCAGAGGATCTAGGAGGTCAGTATATAATCAAAACAATTACAGTGTGAAAGAAGATAAGCATGCAGTAACAGAGATCCAAGTGTTGAGAAGGTTATGTCGATTATAGGATAAAATAGACAGTATTAAACGGAGATAAAGATTAAAGCAATATAAGGTAACTTCAAAAAAAATTAATACTTCACAACATATCAAGAATACTAAGCTGCTTGACTCTCTTATGTATATTGATTTCCTTTGCCTACTATTGTAAAATGGACACTTGAGTTGGATAGCATGAATATAGGTAAACATGATTACAGAAAGTATGTAAGCCTGTCTTTAGCCTATAATTGATTGGAATACCTAAAAGGGCTTCTAGATTTTGACCAGTGAAATAGGACTCCTGTGGGGCCTTTGCAGTGCATAGGGCATTAGGTAGAATCTTGAGCCCCATCTAGTCTTCTGAGGTGGGACATTCTCACTAGAAAGGACAAGCAGACCAGCCTGAAACAGCTAGAGTGACAGAAGATATATCTTCAAAGA
>NW_006416398.1:0-4172 GCF_000296735.1 Chrysochloris asiatica | reverse complement strand
TTGAAGAATAGTTGGGAAATGGTAAGTATAAGGACTATGGAATTGAATGGCTATAGCTGGGGGATCAATCCTTTTGAGAAAGACAATGAAAATCTTAAAAGCAAGGTCTGAGAGCTGGAGGATTTCTTGGTAGCCTAGTCTTTCCTATCTCCTGAAACCAGAGAGCAGAAAATCCTGAGGACTGCCATACCGGAGTAGTAGAACTACAGAGGAGGTTGAATTTGTTCTTCATTTCAATGGGCCTGTTATGGTTAGCATAGGACCCTGATCAGGAAGTAATGAGACCCTAAGAGGATGGGTGGGTGATGCAAAAGGTTAAGCTTTAGGCTGCTAATTGAAAGATTGGTGGGAGCAGTGCACAGAGATACCTCAAAAGAAAAGACTGGCTGTTGTTAGGTGCCATGGAGTCAGTTCTGACTCATGTGAGCCCATGCACAGCAGAATGAAACACCACCTGGTCCTATGCCATCCTAACAGTTGTTTGAGCCCACTGTTTTTGCCACTGTGCTAATCCATCTAAGTTAAGGGTCTTCCCCTTTTTTGCTGACCCTCCATTTTACCAAGTATGATGTCCTTCTCCAGGTACTGGTCCCTTCTGATAACTTGCACAAAGCGTGAGAAACCAAGTCTTGCTATCCCGGATTCTAAGGGGCTTTCTGGCTGTACTTCTTCCAACACAAATTTGATTGTTCTTCTGGCAGTCCATGTTTCTTCTCTAGCACCATGACTGAAATATATCAGTATTTCTATGGTCTTCTTTATTCATTGTCAAACTTTCACATGCATGTGAAGCCATTGAAAATAACATGGCTAGTGTCAGGCACACCTTAGTCCTCAAACTGATATCTTTGCTCTTGAACACTTTAAAGAGGTCTTATACACCAGATATGCCTGATGCAATAAATCATTTGATTTCTTGACTGCTGCTTTCATGAGTGTTGATAGTGGATCCAAGCGAAATTATGTCCTTGACAACTTCAATCTTTTCTCCATTTATCATGACCAGAAGATGCAAATAACACAAATAAGAAATTATGTAAGTGATGTCACAAAAGAACCAATTTCCCTCCTGGCAATTAAAAGGATAATAACCGAATACTATGAAAAATTGTACTCCAACAAATTTGAAAATAGAGAAGAAATGGATAGATTTCTAGAAACATATGACCTATGTAAACCAAACAGACTGCACTAGAAAATTTGAACAGACATGTAACAAAAGAAGAAATTGGTCAAGTCACTAAAAACTCCCAACAATTTACTCCATCTTAATAATTCCATTTTCTCTGAAAACGTGGCCTCTATAATGGTACAGGGAGTCCTGGTGTGGCACCTTAGGATAAGCACTCAACTTCTAGGTTGGTGTGAATATTGAGGTCAGGGTTCAAACTCGCCAGTCACTCCTTGGAAACCCTACACAGGGTTGGTATTAAGTCAGAACCGACTTAGCGGCACTTGGCAATAGCAATATAATGGTAAATCATAATATTCAGAAATGTTTTCTAAAACTGCCCTTTATAATAAAGTAAAAATAAACTAAAATAAATTTAAAATATCAAACCATATATTGCATTTGGCAAATCTTGGCGAAAGACCTTTTTAAAGTGTTCAAGAGCAAAGAGGTCACTTTGAGGACTAAGGTGTGCTTGACCCTTATTCAAAAGATATGGCATTTTCAATGGCCTCATATACATGGACAATGAATAAGGAAGACTGCAGAAGAATTGGTGTATTTGAATTACGTTGTTGGGGAAGAGTATTGAAAGTATCATGGACTGCCAGAAGAACAAACAAATCTATCTTGGAAGCCAAGTACCTTAGAAACTAGAATGTGCCTTATAAGTGAGTATGGTGAGACTTGTTATTGGGCATGTTGAAGCAGGACATCATGCTTGGTAAAGCAGAGTGTCAGAAAAAAAAAGAAGAATATCCTCAATCAGATGGGCACAGTGGCAGCAACATTGGACTCAAACATAACAATTATAAGGATGATGCAGGATTACACAGTGTTTCATTCTGTTATGCATAGGTGTGCAATGAGTCAGAATCGACTTGATGGCACCAAACAAAAAGAAAGAAAATGGAAGCAGTATAGCTGTGTATCTTGTATAGTTATATATATCTAAAAATATCCTTACAAAACTATAATAAAACAGAAGCAAGGAAAAATTCTATGCAAAAATAAGGATCTCATTATTACTTGAAAGAATGCCCAAACTGCAAAGTAACTGAGTGAAAAGAGAAAATATACTGAATCCTAGTGTATAATCTCTCATGTTTCTAACTGTAGGTCTTGGGGATGATGACTAACCAGACAGGAAACTTAGTGCTAATTGGCACAATTTTGTTGTATTGGCTGGACTCAGGGGTTCAGATTTACTCTGATTGCTGTTGTTGTTAAGTGCCGTCGAGTCGATTCCGACCCATAGTGACCCTGTATAGGGCTTCCAAGGAGCAGCTGGTGAGCTTGAACCACCGACCTTGAAGTTCAAACGGCTTTGCAGTCTGGCGCATTAACCCACAGCGCCACACCGGGACTCCTTACTCTGATTAGTTTACGACAATCAATTGGTTTGATACCAAATGTTCCTTAACAACATACCAAATGATTTTCTCAGACCTTGTTTCTCAGATGTAAAATCACTAACCAACAGGGTGGTTGAAGCAAGAATGGAGATCATAAATAAATGGTAATAGGCATTTTCTCAGTCCTAACAAGTTCCTATATGCATGGACTATACATTGCACCTCAATGTAAAGAAAACAAAAATCCTCACCACTGGACCAATAAAAACATGCATATGAATGGAGACTAGATTGAAGTTGTCAATGACTTCATTTTGCTTTGATCAATCATCAACACTCATGGAAGCAGCAGTCAAGAAATCCAACAACATATTGGATTGGGCAAATCTGATGCACAAGACCTCTTTAAAATGCTGAAGAGCAAAGATGTCAGTTTGAGGACTAAGGTGCGCCTGACCCAAGCCATGGTATTTAAAAAAAAACCTCATATGCATGTAAAAGTTGGACAGTGAAGTACAGCCAGAGTGCTCCTTGGAAGCCAGGATGGCCATACTTCATCTTTCATACTTGGGACATACTGTCAGGAGGGTCCAGTCACTGGAGAAGAATATCATGTTTGGTAAAGTGAATCATTGGAGAGAAGGAGGAAGACCCCAATGAGATGGATTGGCACAGTGGCAGCAGCAGTGAGGCTCAGGAGTAGCAATGATCATGAGGTTTGTGCAGGACCAGATAGCGTTTCATTCTAATTTAGGGTTGCTATGAGTCGGTGCTGATTCCATGGCACCTATCAACAACACATGGACCTCACCAGATGAAATACACAAATCAAATTGACTACATCTGTGTGAAGAGAAAATGGAAAAATTCCATATCATCAGCTAAAACAGGCCAGGGTAGACCATCAATTGCTCATATGCAAGTTCAGGCTAAAGCTGAAGAAAAGTAAAACAAGTCCATAAGAGGTAAAATATGATCTTGAACATATATCCCATCTGAATGTAGAGATCATCTCAAGAACAGATTTGATGAATTAGACACTAAAGACCAAAGACCAGAAGAGTTGTGGGATGAAGACTAACAAGCTGAAAGCCACCATGTAACATGGATGAACCTTGAGGACACTGTGCTGAGTGAAATTAGCCAGTCACAAAGGGATAAATATTGAATATGACCATTATTGCAGAAGCTTAAGAAAAGATACCCACACTAAAAGGAAAAAAAAAAAAAATTTTATTTGTTGGTTACCATGGTGGGCGGGGGTGGATGTGGGGGAGGAAGGGTATGGTAGAGCACATAGTGGGGGATAGAAACATCATAGTTTGAGTGTTGGGGTGGGCAATAAACAAGAAGGGTAGGGGATGGAAGAACAAGGTAGATAAGAGAACCTTTAGGCAGGCTTGCATGAGCTAAATGGGACAGAGTTAAATAGTGAAGTATGCTCAACTTGGAACAACAGGGCTCTGTGATACAGGGATTGAGGCATAGTCTGGAGAATTAATCACTCCCTTCCTTGTTACAAAACTTCTACTTTTGCATTTCCAACCCTCATAATCCGTTCTGATAAGCATTATTCACTACAGTATCACGAGTTACCCATCTGTATCTCCTTTCATCAGCTCTACCCAGACAGATTGAATAGTATC
>NW_006416397.1:0-4206 GCF_000296735.1 Chrysochloris asiatica | reverse complement strand
ATAATACAAGAAGCTGGATTATAGGGAAAAGATTGTGGCATCAAGAGTGGAGGAAGACTCATTAACAACATGTGATATGCAAATGATACAACCTTGCTTACTGACAGTGAAAAGGACTTAAAATATTTATGAAGATAAAAAACCACAGCATTCAATACACATTGCACCCCAATATAACGAAAACAAAAATCCTCACAACTGGACCAATAAATGTAATTGTTGTTGTTAACGCCATTGAGTCAGTTCCAACCCATAGCGACCCTATATATAATTTCCAAGGATCAGCTGGTGAGCTTGAACTACCAACTTTGAAGTTCAAACCAACTTTGTAGTCTAGCTCATTACCCACAACACCACATGAGAACCAATAAATGACATCATGATAAATGGAGGAGAGATTGAATTTGTCAAAGACTTCATTTTGCATGGATCTACAATCAACATTCACAGAAGTAGCAGTCAATAAAACAAACAACATATTTCCTTAGGCAAATCTGTGGCACAAGACCTCTTTAAAGTGTTCAAGAGCAAAGATATCAGTATAAAGGCTAAGGTATACCTGATCCAAGTCAAGGTATTTTCAGTAACCTCATAAGAAGGTGGTGACGTAGGATAACCACTCTACCTCAAGGTTGGTTTGAACCACAAGGTCAGTAGTTCAAATTCACCAGGTACTCCTCAGAAACCCTATACAGGGTCGGAACTGACTCGTGGGCACTTAACAACAACAACATAGGAGTGTGAAAGTTGGAAAACCATAGAAGAATTGATGCATATGAGTTATGGTGTTAGAAAGAAAAAGCAAATCTAAGTTAGAAGAACTACAGCCAGAATTCTCCTTACAAGCGAAGATGATGATAGTTTGTCTCTTATGCTTCAGATATATTATTAGGAGTCCCTAGAGAAGGACATCATGCTTGATAAAGTATAGGGTCAGCAAAAAGAGGAAGACCCCCAATGAGATGGATTGGCACAATTACAACCGCAATGGGCTCACACCTAACAATTATGAGGACCTAACAGAACAGATCAGTATTTCATTCCGTTGCGCATAGGGTTGCTATGAGTCAGGGTATACTTGATAGCACCTGACAACAATGTTGAAAACTTCTACCAACCTTTCTGAAAGTCTGAAATTGATAAAACATGCAGTCAAGATGCATTGATAATTACTGGTGATTGGGAATCAAAAGTTGGAAACAAAGAGGAAGGATCAGTAGTTAGAAAGTATGGCCTTGGAGTTGTCATGATAGAATCTTGCAAGATAAATCACTTGCAACCACATGAATAGTAACTATACATGTGGACATCACCAATGGTACACACAGGAATCAAACTGATTACATCTGTGGGAAAAGACAATGGAGAAGCTCAGTATCATTGGCCAAAACAAGGCCAGGGGCTGAGTATGGAACAGTCCATCAAGTGCTTCATATGCAAGTTCAGGCTGAAGTTGAAGAAAATTAAAACAAGTCCATGAGAGCCAAAATACAACCTGGAGAAGACAAAGTAAACGATCATAAAGAAATGTGCAAAGACCTGGAGTCAGAAACTCAAAAGGGAAGGACACATTCAGCATTTCTCAGGCTAAAAAACCTGAAGAAAAAGTACAAGCTTCAGGTTGCAATATTGAAGGATTCTGTTAGAAAACATTGGATAATAGAAAACATCAAAATGGAATAAATGGATTTACTATACCAAAAAGAATTGGTCTATGTTCAAACATTTCAAGAGGTATGATTAAAAATAATGGTACTGAAGGAAGATGTCCAAGCTGCACTGAATACATTGGGCGGGGGGGGAGGTTTCTAGGAATTGACAGACTACAAATTGAAATGTTTCAACAAACTGAAGCAGCAGTGAAAATGCTCACGTATCTATGCCAAAAAAATTTGGAAGACAACTACCTGATAAACTGATTGGAAAAGATTCATATGTGCGCCCAGTCCAAAGAAAGGTGACCCAATGAAATGCAGAAATCACTTAATAAGATCATTAATATCACATACAAGTAAAATTTTGCTTAACATAATTCAAAAACAGTTGCAACTGTACATCAGCGGGGAATTGCCAGAAATTCAAGACAGATTTAAAAGAAGATGTGGAATGACGGATATCATTGCTGGTGTCAGGTGGATCTTGGCTGAAAGCAGAGAATACCAGAAAGATGTTTACTTGTGCTTTATTGACTATACAAAAGTTTTTGACTGTGTGGCTTATAACAAACTATGGGTAACATTGCAAAGAATGGAAATTCCAGAACACCTCATTGTGCTTATGAAGAACCTGTACATAGACCAAGAGGCAGCTGTTGGAACAGAATAGGGGGACACTATGGAGTTTAAAATCAGGAAAGATGAGTGTCAGGGTAGTATCCTTTCACCATAATTACTCAATCTATATGCTGAGCAAATTATCTGAGAAACTGGATTATATGAAGAAGAGAATGGCATCGGGATTAAAGAAAGGCTCATTAGCAACATACAATATGCAGATAACACAATCTTGCTTGCTGGAAGTGAAGAGGACTTGAAATATTTACTAAAGAAACAAGACCACAGAATTCAGTATAAATTGCATCTCAATATAAAGGAGACAAAAATCCTCACAACTGGCCCAATAAATAGCATCATGATAAATGGAGAAAAGATTGAAGTTATCAACTATTTCATTTTGCTTGGATCTACAATCAATGCTCATGGAAGCAGCAGTCAAGAAATCAAACGACATATTGCATTAGGCAAATCTGCTGCACAAGACCTCTTTAAAGTGTTAAAGAGTAAAGATGTAGCTCTGAGGACTAAGGTGCATCTAATCCAAGCCATGGTATTTTCAGTCACCTCGTATGCACATAAAAGCTGGACAATGAATAAGGAATATCAGAGAATTCATGCATTTGTTTATGGTGTTAACAAAGAAAACTGAAAGTACCTTGAACTGCCATAAGAACAAACAAATCTGTGTTAGAAGAAGTATGACCAGATTGCTCATGAGAAGGATGATACTGTCAAGTAGGCCTCTGACTCATGCACAACAGACTGAAGCACTGCTTGGCTTTGTTCCATCTCCACAATTGATTGTGGATCAGACCATTGTGATCCGTAAGGTTTCCACTAACTGATATTTTAGAAGTAGATCCCCAGGCCTTTCTTCCTAGTCTGTCTTTGTCTGGAAGCTTCACTGAATCCTGTTCAGCTTCATAGCAACATGCAAGTATTCACTGATAGCAATGCATGAGTTGCATTGGTCAGGAGTCGAATCCTGGTCTCCTGCATGTTGTTGCTGTTCTTAGTTGGCACTGAGTCAATTCCAACTCATGACAACCTCATGCAGTACAGGGTAGAACTGTTCCCTATGGCTTTCTTGTCATCAGCTTAGAGGAAAACTGATTACCAGGCCTGTCTTCTGAGGTACTGCTGGTTGAGTTTGAACATGTTGTTGTTTTTGTTAGATGCTATTGAGTCGGTACCGACTCATAGCGACCATATGCACAACAGAACGAAACACTGCCTGATCCTGGACCAACCTCACAATTGTTGCCATGTTTAAGCCCATTGATGCTGTTGTTGTTGTTGCTGTTGTTGTTAGGTGCCATCCAGTCAGTACCGATACATAGCAACCTTATGCACAGCAGAACGAAACTCTGCCCGATCCTGGGCCAACCTCACTATTGTTGCCACGCTTGCGTCCATCGATGCTGCCACTTGGCCAATCCATCTCGTTGGGGGTCTTCCTCGTTTTCTCTGACCCTCCACCTTACCAAACATGAGATCCTTCTCCAGCGACTGGTTCCTCCGGACAATTGATGCTGTTAGTTGTCATGAAATGGGCTCAGACTCACGGTGACACCATGGATGACAGAACAAAATGTTTTCTGGGGACTTCCGGTTTGCCACGGAGGCCAGACGGCACGGGTGAGAGAGGTTCTGGGTTCGGGGGAGAGGAACTCACAAAAGAAACCTTCCTGTGGCAAACCCACACCCTTACAACCAACATAAGTCTCAGTACTTCAAAATCTTAAACTCGTTTGTTTTTTTTTAAATAATCACCATACTAAGGAACTACTGGATTTTTAAACTTGTACCCGCCACTGCGTGCAGCACAGCCCCAAGTCCTTTGAGCTTGGGGAGCAGGGCTGGAACGAACTCGCGCCGAAAGCAGCGTTTCCAGTAATTATTGAACAGAGGGAGCCACTGGAGACAAGGG
>NW_006416396.1:0-504 GCF_000296735.1 Chrysochloris asiatica | reverse complement strand
GGGTTAGGGCTATGGTGTAAAGGGCTTTAGGGCTAGGGTTAGGGCTAGAGCTGTTTGGGATTCAGGGCTAGGGCTAGGCCTGTTAGGTCTTTAGGGATAGGGCTAGAGCTACAGCTGTAAGGGCTTTACGGATACAGCTAGGGCCAGCCTGTTAGTGCTTTAGGGCTAGGGCTAGTGCTATGGCTGTTAGGGCTTTAGGGCTAGGGCTAGGGCTGATAGGGCTTTAGGACTTGGGTTAGGGATAGGGTATATAGAGTTTTAGGGCTAGGGTTAGGGTTAGAGCTGTTAGGGCTTCAGGGCTAGGACTAGGGCTAGCGCTGTTAGGGCTTTAGTGCTAAGGCCAGGGCTAGAGCTGTTCGGGCTTTAGGTCTAGGGCTAGGGCTGTTAGGGCTTTAGGGCTAGGGCAAGGGCTAGGGCTTTAGTGCAAGGTCTAAGGTTAGGGCATTAGGGTAAGTCTTTAGAGTTAGGGCTAGGGCTGTTAGGGCACTGGCTATGGCTGTTAGG
>NW_006416395.1:0-4187 GCF_000296735.1 Chrysochloris asiatica | reverse complement strand
GACAGTAGTGAGGTTGACCCGGGATAGGGCAATGTTTTGTTCTGCTGTGCATAAGGTCACTATGAGTCGGTACCTACTCAATGTTACCTAACAGCAACAACATCCATTTGCATTGCTCCTTTGGTGAACTGCCCATTTCTCCCCTTTGTCTATGTTTTATAATGGGATGCTAGTTTTTCTGGTTAATTTGGAAGAGCTCTTTACGCATTAAAAGTAATAACCTCTTGTGATATACTGAAAATATTTTCCCTGAAGAGTTTGGAAAGACCTCAGCTATCCAATAGGAAGCACAAAACAAAATAGAAGAAATATGCAGGTCTACTGTAACTTAATTATATTTTTCTGTGCAACTATCTAATATATGAACAAATACCTCTTATGTTACAAGAGCAAAAAGACGGATAGTGGAGTGCAATGTAGATATTTATGAAGCACTCTTGAAAATTTCAAGTACACTAATACTTATAACTAGTTTCAAAGTACACCATTTCTAAACCATTCAATTTTTCCTAGCTAAAGCACTCAAAAGAGCTTCAAGGACTAAATGATCTGATTAACCCCTTAAAGCCAAATGCCTCACAGTTCTTACTCTCACATACATGTCAACTTTACAGTGACATTTACAGGCCCTTACTCTCCATCAAAGAACAGATTAATCTGTCCCTGGTTTATCTAAATGGCCAAATAATAAGATTTAAGTGATAACCAGCTGTAGGATGTATTCTTATTAAATTTGATAGGATTTTTAAAAAGCCAAGTAATGAAATGAGGTTTGCAAAGTGATTTAGATGAACCAGATTTGACTGCTCAATTTGAAAGTGATTCAATGCACGGTACAGCCATGGAGGTCATTTAAAAATATTAGGGTTGGAATGTTGCTGACGAGGAAGTTGAGAAGTGTTAAGTAAACTTTACAATACACTGCTTTAACCACTTTTCATTACTCATGAAATAAACACATTTGTTTTAGCAGTGATATTCTGGTGTTGTTCTCCCCACAAGGTCCCTTCCTTTTTAAGGAACTGTTTGCACAACAGGTCTAGATATTAAAAAAAAAATAGGGTAAAGGAAGGACTACCTAGATCTTAGGATGTTAACATTTCTCAGAAATGTCAGTGTCCCCGCGTCCCAGCCAGAAGTCCTTGTCTGGGAAGACTGATGGAGTACTTTGATTTGCTAAGTCTGATACTTAGGTTACACGAGAATGCCCCAGTGGAGATGCTAGGTCATGCTGTCAGGATCATGAAAAACCGTTTGAATTTGGTTAACTTTGCTCACTATATGTTATGTCTTCATTTCTTTATTCTGTGTACATTCTCAGTAAGGATGTAGTCTTTGCTGTAGCGAAAAATAATAGAACAGAAAGGTTTCCTACTTTTCTGTCACTTTAAGTCTTTTCTTTGCCTGTTTTCCTCATGGAAATCATTGCATTCATCTGCACAAACATTCAGGGCAGGTGGTGGTGCTTATGTGCTGTGGAGTTTGTTCTAACTCATAGCAATCTTGTATTACGGTTTCCGAGGCTATAAATCTTTACTCGAGCAGAGAGCCTCATCTTTCTCCTGCGGAATGCTTCTTAGAGGTCTCAGTGGAGAGAATTCCTCTTTCATACTTTGGATATACTGTCAAGAGGGACCTGGAGAAGGAAATCATGCTAGGTAAAGTGGAGGGTCAGTGAAAAAGAGGTAGATCTCCCAGTGAGATGGACTGGCACAATGGCAGCAGAATTGGGTTGCAGGGTGGAAATAGTTGTAACGACGGTGCAGTGCTCCACTCAGTTGTGCATAAAAGGTTGCTGAGTCTGAACCAACTGGATGGCACACAACCACTACCAATGACAACCCAAGTGTAGAAGTGTAGAAGCATGCACCATAGAGTTCTTAATGCCTGTAGTCTTTCAGAAATAGATCAGCAGGCATCTTTCTTCCGAGATGCCTCAGAGTGGATTCAAACCATGAACTTCTCGGTTAGAAGTGGATTTTTTAACCTTTTGTGCTTAGGCAGTGTTTTTCATTAGGTGATGAAATCAATTAGTACTCTTGATCACTATTTTTTAAATGAATCAGACAAAGCTGATATTTTCAGTGGCCTCATATGCATGTGAAAGTTGGACAATGAATAAGGAAAAGCGCAGAAAAAAAATGATTCATTAGAGTTATGTTGTTAGAGAAGAATATTGGAAGTACCATGGAGTTCCAGAAGTACAAGTGTTAAAAGTAGTCACAATGCTCCTTGTAAGTCAGGATGTCCTGACTTCATCTCCCATACTTTGGATATATATCAGGAGGGAGCCATCCCTGAATAAGGACATGATACTTGGTACAGTGGAGGGTCCGTCAAAAAGAGGAAGACCCAATAAGATGGACTGGCATAGTGTCAGCAGCAATGAGCTAAAGTTTAACAATTGTGAGGATGGCACAAGACCAGGCAGTGTTTCGTTCTGTTGTTCATAGGGTTGCTATGAGTGGGAACTGACTCAGTGGCACTGAACAAAAATAACAGTACATCAAAAACCATAATACATTTACTCATGTCATTCATCTGTCTAATACTACATTGCCTATTAGGATGAGAGTATGAATTTCACACTAGTGTTGGGGTACATAATCATAATTGCAGGTGATATTACTTTCAGAATGCTCCCTTCATATGTTCTTTGCCTGTTTTCTCAAGGTTAAATTATTAACCCTTTAATAGTGTCACAACTGCCAGTTTTATGTACCATTTGCTGTGGTGGTGAAGAAGGATTGAGACAGCTGCGTGGGTGCTGGACAGATGGAGCATTAACTACAACTTTGAAAAGAGATGGGGATAAGATTCTTGTAATTCAATAATTATTATCATGACTAATTGCAACTGTCCCAATTGTAAAGGTAGAAGTTTTCTTATCAAAAATGGGGGGGGGGGGGTGTTAAGTTAACCTTACAGTCCAGAAACAGAAAACCCTGGGATGATCAGGGGAGAAGAGTGAGAGCACAATATGCGACCCTATCTAGAGATGCAACAACACCAGAGATGGAGGCAGAGAGAGATGAGGACATGTAGAGAAAGGGCAGCTGAGGACTCAACTTACAGAAAGAGAAAGGCTATGTGCTAGTGGCTAGGAGGCAGGCTCGTAGAATGTGCCCTTCGGTTGTTTAAATTATATATTCCTGACTGTTTTTGTGTATATCTCCGCGCCCCCCCGCAAACCCCCACCACCACCAAAAACAGAGGGAACAGAAGCAAATTCTGTTGAATGATGATGCATGGAGCATATTGAAATAATCACAATGAAATGATGGCGTAAAACTGATATTTTCCCATGTAAACTATCACTCAATTTACAATAAAAGCTTTAAAAAAATTGAAAAAAAAAATCACAATAAACATCAAAGGAATCATATGTGTTAGGGGCACTTTTTGTTTTATGTAACTATACCCTTTATATGAGGGATCTCAAAAAAGTCATGGAAAAATGGAATGAAAAGATAATGAAAAATTTCCATGAACTTTTTTGAAGCCCCCTTGTACTGTCTCACAAGGTGAAATCTGCTATTGTGGTTTGTGATCAGGACAGTGTAAAAAGCACTGTGTGTTCATAATTGACTAAATCCTGTGAAAGCCAGAACCTGAGTAAGCCAGAAATCTGTCAGAGAAGGAAACTCCATTACAAAGAGCAGTAGAAAAGTGGTTAAGACTGCACCCTGTCAAAGGTGGAAAACTTGAGAGACCTGGAACACAGGGCAGGCCCAGCGGGTTCTTTTCCTAGCATTCTTTCTTTCACACCAGGTTAGAGATGCTCTTGTCTTTTTTATTCATTTTGCAAATTTTTACTGAGCAGCTACTATTTATGCTGGTTGAGGGTCAAGTGTTGGTGAAAGCAGACAAGACAGTATTATTTTTGGGAATTTTTACTTATTGTTTAACAGATTTCAGTTTTTAAGGAAAAGCTTGAAAACATAGAATTCAATCACTTCTTGTTGTTGTTAAGTGCTTGTTTCTGACCCATAGCGACCCTGAACAGGGTTTCCAAGACTGTAAATCTTTATGGGAACAGGAAGCCTCATCTTTCTCCCATGGAGCAGCTGGTAGTTTCGAACGGCTGACCTTGAGGTTCGCAGCCTGATTCGTAACCACTACGCTTACCAGAGCTCCTTACTACGCTACCAGAGCTCCTTTAATTTAATATGCTTTTTTTTTTTTTT
>NW_006416394.1:2459-4224 GCF_000296735.1 Chrysochloris asiatica | reverse complement strand
GAATAAGAAGATCTGAGAAGAATTGATGCATTTGAATTACGGTGTTGTCAAAGAACATTGAAAGTGTAATGGACTGTTAGAAGAATGAACAAATGTGTTTTTGGAGAAACACACGGCTAGATTGCGCCTTTGAGACATCGTCTTTCATACTTTGGACATATTGTCAGGAGGGACTAGTTCCTGGAGAAGGATATCATGTTTGATAAAGTGGAGAGCCCACTAAAAAGGAAGACCCCCAGCAAGATATATTGACACAATGGTAGAAATAATGGGCTCAAACATAACAATTATGGGAATTGCACAGGACAGGGCAGTGTTTCCAATTGTTGTGCATTGTGTTGGGACCAGTTAGATGGCCCCACTTAACAACAACATTACATAATGATTAATATCAAATCAGAAATACACTTACCCTACAGTCTGGAGTCCTGGTGTGGCACAGTGGGTTAATGTGCTGGACCACAAAGTCAGTTTGAAGTACAAGGTTAGTGGCTCAAGTTCACCAGCTGCTCCTTAGAGACCCTATACAGATTCACTATGGGTTGGAACTGACTTGACGGCACTGAACAACAACAGCAATCCTACAGTCCAGCACAATGTAAGTGTAAAATGTCTTCATGATATTTCCAAGTCTCTGCCATAACGCATCACACATGCTTTCCCTCAACCCTACCAGCTCCTTATTGTAGCTTCTACCCCAATTCTCTCTTTTTGAGTCAAAGTTTTTAAAGTAATGTATATATGTTTCCCTGTTTCCTAACTTTCATTGTGGGTTAATGCACTGGACTACAAAGTCAGTTTGAACCACAAGGTTGGTGGTTCAAGCTCATCAGTTGCTCCTAGGAAACAGGATTGCTATGGGTCAAAACCGACTTGGCATTTAACAAAAACAACAATCTCCTAAAGTGTAATTGGTGCCCCACCCCTATCAAATTAGGTGCATCAATGCCACTTTTGTTAATAAATTTAATGGACACATTCAAATCTAAATTTATTTGAACCTTTGGAAGATTTGGCACATTAAAATTCTACTTTTGATTTTCCTTCTATCTCTTTGCCATTTCTGTTCGGTCTATTTTGCACTTTTTCTTCCTTTGTGTTACCCTGAATATTGGCTTGCTAAGGATTTTATGCCAGATTATTGTGTCTTCCTTGGATTATTTAATCTATGCACAAGGTTTTACTTATGCTTAAATTGGTGACTTTTTAGCTGTGTGATTAGAATATCTTGACAGTCTTCATAGAATATGGCACATGTTCAAATGGGCAAAAAACAAAACAAAAACCCACCTTGAATACAATTTCATAAATTCAAGAACTTTAGTCTATCAATGATACTTAAATATAAAATTTTAATACCGACTTCCTGGATCCAGGATTTCTCTTCTGAGCTCCATAGGACCTGGTTATTTCCTACTGTATGCCTTACAGCTCTTTAAGATGTAGCATATGCAAAACAAGTTCATTTTCTCTCCACATTTGCTCTCTCTTTTGTGTCTCCTGTTTCAGTGAACAAAACCCCAACACATCCAGAAACCTGAGCTTATCCTTGACACCACCTTCTCCCTTCCAATGATTAAGCTGCCAAGGATTATTGAAACTACTGAAATCAATATGTCTAAAATACATACTTTTTCTCTATCTCTATAGATCTCCAGTCCCAAACACTCTTGTTAATTACTTCAGTAACCTACTAATAGTTCTCATATTCCAAGACTTTCTCTCCACCAATTCTTACTCAAAAATGATAGATTTTTTTTTTCTC
>NW_006416394.1:0-1604 GCF_000296735.1 Chrysochloris asiatica | reverse complement strand
CACCCTGACCTGAAGTAATTAATCTGGGTGTTGTAAACCATCACTTCTATGATGTTAATGAGGCTAGCTGCAATTTGATCATATCTTGAGTCAATATCTTGCAAGATATACAAGGACAGAAAAATGTGCAGAAGTCAGAGTGACCCACTACCACCAAGAAAGAAGAGCTGAAAGCGGGGTGGGTCCTTTGGACCTGTGGTCCCTGCCCTGTGAAGTTCTTAAATCCAGGGGAAGAATGATGCCAAGACACATGGAAATTTCCAAGGATGATCCTACAGATGCTGAAAGGATATGTGGACCTTTCCCCAGAGTTGACAAGGGGAAACTGATTGCTTTCCCCTACAGTCAGCACCCTATATTTAGCCTTCTAGTCTACTAAACTATGAGAAAATAAATTTCTGGTTGCTAAAGCCATCCACATATGGTATTTCCATTATAGCTGCATTAGATAAATAAGACAAGCACCTTAGTCTTCAATGTGACATCTTTATCCTTTAATACTTCAAAGAAATTTTTTGTAATACAATACATTGTTTGATTTCTTGACTGCTGCTTCCATGAATGTTAACTGTGGATCTAAGTAAGATGACGTCTTTGACACCTTCAAAGTTTTCTCCATTTATCATGTTACTTATTGGACCAGTTGCAAGTATTTTTGTTGTCGTTGCATTGAACTACAATCCATAGTGAAGGCTGTAGTCTTTGATCTTCATCTGTCAGTACTTTAAATCCTCTTCATTTCCATCAAAGTTGTGTTGTCTGTATAACTCCAGGTCTTCATAAATCTTCCTCCAATCCTGATGGCATAATTAAAAAGCACAAGAACCACCCTTCATATAATACTGCTTCAACAATTATTTGCTCAGCATATAATATGATGATATGAATAAATATGATGAAAGATACAACCCAGGGGCAACCTTTCCTGATTTCAAACCATTCAGTATCCCCTTTTTGTGTTTTAATGACTAAATCTTGGTCTATGCACAGGTTCCTCATGAGTGAAATTAAGTGTTCTGGAAGTTCAATTCTTCATAATGTTATCCAAAATTTGCTGTGATTCATAGCTGAACAACTTCAGACTGAAGAAGTTGCTAGAATTCCTCAGTTTTTTTCCTCATTGACTTTAGTGGTTGGTACATACATTTGAATAGTAGTAATATTGACTGGTCTCCCTTGCAGACGTAGGGACATTATTCTCTCACAGACAACAATGTCCTTCAAGATAGATCTTGAAATGTTCATTTTTATGATGACAGAACATCATTCTTTTCAATTTGTCATTTCTGATATAGTATGCCATATGATATTCTGATTTAAAATGGTCAATACCAGTCCATTTCAGCTCAATGTGGCCTAGCATATCTCTGTTTATTTGTTCCATTTTCTTTTTATGACTTTTCCTACTACATTCATACTTTGTACATTCCATGTTCTAATTATTAATGGATGTTTGCAATTGTTTCTTCTCATTTTCAATTGTGACCCATCAGCAAATGAAGCAATGACTTTATCTATCCATGTCATTAAGGTTAACTCTACTTTGAGAAAGCAGATTTTCCCTAGTTGTATGTTGAGTGCCTTCCAAGTTGAGGGACTCATTT
>NW_006416393.1:3892-4397 GCF_000296735.1 Chrysochloris asiatica | reverse complement strand
TAACAGCCCTAGCCCTAGCCCTAAAGCCCTAACATCCTTAGCCCTAGCCCTAGCCCTAAAGCCCTATAATACCTAGTCCGAACCATATTCCTAAAGACCTAACAACTCTAGCACTAGACCGAGCCTTAAAGACCTAACAGCCTTAGTCCTAAACCTAGCCCTGAAGCCCAAGCCCTGGCCTTAACCCTAAATCCCTAACAGCCCTAGCCCAAGCCCAAGTCAAAATGCCCTAACAACCCTAGCCCTAGCCCTAAAGCCCTAACAGCCCTTGCCCTAGAAGTAGCCCTAAAGCCTTATCAAACCTAGCCTTGTCCTATTGACCTAACAGCTCTAGCCCTTGCCCTAGCCCTAAAGCCCAAACAGTCCTAGCACTAGCACTAGCCCTAAAGCCCTAACAGGCTGGCCCTAGCCCTAGCCCTAAAGCCCTAACAGCTGTAGCCCTAGACTTAGCCCTAGTCCTAAAGCCCTAACAGCCCTTGGCCTAGCACGAGCCCTAAAGCCCTAG
>NW_006416393.1:0-610 GCF_000296735.1 Chrysochloris asiatica | reverse complement strand
AGCCCTAGCCCTAGCCTTAAAGACCTAACAGCCCTAGCCCAAGACCTGTCACCCCTAGCCCTAGCTCTAAAGCCCTTGCTCTAATGCCCTAGCCCAAGCCCTAGCCCTAAATCCTTAACAGGCCTATCCCTAGCCCTATAGCCCTAACATCCCTGGACCTAGCCATAAAGCCCTAAAAGTGCTAGCCCTGGCCCTAGCCCTAAAGCCCTAACAGCACTAGTCCTAGCTCTAGCCCTAAAGCGCTAACAGCTTTAGACCTAGCCCTAGACCTAAAGCCTCTAAGCCCTAGCCCTAATCCATGCCCTAAAGCCCTATCAGGCCTAACCCTAGGTGCAGCCCTCGCCCGAGCCCTAAAGTCCTAAGAGTCCCAGCACTAGCACTAGCCCTAAAGTTCTAACAGGCTGGCACTATCCCTATCCCTAAAGCTCTAACAGCTGTAGCCCTAGACCTAGCCATAAAGCCATAACAGCCCTAGCCCTAGCCCTAAAGCCCTAACAGCCTTAACCCTAGCCCTAGTCCTAAAGCCCTATAATACCTAGTCCGAACCATAGTCCTAAAGACCTAACAACTCTAGCACTAGACCGAGCCTTAAAGCCCTAACAGCCTTAGT
>NW_006416392.1:4189-4747 GCF_000296735.1 Chrysochloris asiatica | reverse complement strand
GCAGCAGTTGTCCAACATACTCTTCCTTCCACAGCCATTAAGTAGTCCAGGGCTAATCTATTTTGATAGATGACATTTCACATCTGGGTCTGTTGGTATGCAAGAAGGGTTAGGGCCACCCCAGTTTCATTGGTTATAGGTTCAGTTACCTAGGAGGGTGCCCTCACATTTATAGTAACTATGGAAGAGTAGTATGGTTGTTACTGTTTGGCCCACCTTGGTGGTGTGGGTGCATAGATCACACAGATTTTTTTTCCCTTCCCCACACCCCAAAGATGAGTTCCACAGTGGATGTCTTCATGCTTTGGCCATGTGTAGATCATCCAGCTCCCAGTTTGTGGCTGTTACTTCGTAAGGGTTGGTAGAGCCAGTTTCAGCTTCCTATGCAGACGAGGCTTTCTTCAGTCTGCTGTGGTGAATCCAGGTGGGGACTCCTTTTACCTTGGCTGCTGGGCTTGGGATAATTTCTCATTCAAGCTCTCAGTAATCTTTGCAGATGCTTCTGGATGCCCTCCCGAAAGAAAACTCAGATACATTCATTACATTATGAGCTAAATA
>NW_006416392.1:0-859 GCF_000296735.1 Chrysochloris asiatica | reverse complement strand
AAGGTCTAAGATTCATGTTGGACAACATGAAGAGGAATAACTTAAGAATTATTGGCATTCCAGAACAAGAAGAATCACACAAGTCCACAGAGGAATTAGTTGAAGAACTGCTGGAAGAAAATTCCGCTAGCATCCTAAGAAGTGAAAATATAAACATTCAAGAAGCTCAATGAATCCCAGGAAGGATAGACCCCAAAAGAAAATCACTGAGACATATCATAATCAAGCTCTCCAAAATCAAAAATAAAGAAACGTTCTTGAAAGTAACTAGGGAAAATAGAAGTGCTACATACAAAGGTAAGCAAGTCAGATTAAGCTCGGATTTCTCAGCAGAAACCATGCAAGCAAGAAGGCAATGCGGAGACATATATAAAACCCTGAAAGAAAAAAAAACTTTCCAATCAAGAATCCTTTATCCAGCAAAGCTATCAATCAAATATGACAGTGTAATCAAAATCTTCCATAATAAACAAAAGCTAAGGAATTTTGCCAAAGCCACCCCTGCACTACAAAACAAATGTGAGGGCACTAATTCAGGGAATATACAGACTAACAAACATTTTGAAAACTACACAAACAAAAGTCAACAAAATAGATGATTGGGACATACAAAAAATTAAAAACTTATGTGCATCAAAAGACTTCACCATAAGAGTAAAAAGAGAACACACAGAATGGGTAAAACTTTTTTGCAATGAAACATCAGAAAATGGATTCATTTCTAAAATATATAGGAAACTACAACACCTTTACAAGAAAAACACAAATAACCCAATTAAAAAGGTACACGGAACATGAATAGACACTTCACTAAGGAAGAGATCCAGGCAGACAATAACATATGAAGAAATGTTCACGA
>NW_006416391.1:2681-4314 GCF_000296735.1 Chrysochloris asiatica | reverse complement strand
CAATACCAGTCCATTTCAGCTCACTAATGCCTAAGATATCAATGTTTATGCATTCCATTTCATTTTTGACAACTTCCAATTTTCCCAGATTTATACTTCGTACATTCCATGTTCCGATTTTCAATGGATATTTACAGCTGTTTCTCTTCATTTTGAGTTGTGGCCCATCAGCAAATGAAGGTCCCACGGGCTTTACTCCATGGGCTCTACTCCATTAACGTCATCATGGTCAACTCCACTTTGAGGAGTCAGCTCTTTCCCAGTCGCATTTTGAGTGCCTTCCAACCTGAGGGGCTCATTTTCCGGCACTATATCTGACCGTGTTTCTCTGCTATTCATAAGGTTTTCAGTGACCAAATATTCAGAAGTAGTTTATCACTCTTTCCTAGTCTGTCTTCATCTGGAAGCTCATCTGAAACCTGTCCACCATGAGTGACCCTGCTGGTGTTTAAAATACCGGTGGCATAGCTTTCAGAATCACAGCAACATGCAAGCAACCACAGTACGACAAACTGACAGATGAGTGGTGGGTTGTTGTTAGATGCTGTCAAGTTGGTTCTGACTCATAGCGACCCTATGCACAACAAAATGAAACACTGCCTGGTCCTGTGCCATCCTCACAACAGTTATGTTTGAGACCATTGTTGCTGCTACTGTGTCAATCCATCTCTTTGAAGGTTTTCCTCTTTTTTGCTGACCCTTTACAAAGCATGTCTTTCTCCAGGGACTGGCCCTCCTGACATCATGTCCAAAGTTTAAGAGATAAAGTCTCACCATCTTGGTTTCTAAGTACTCTGGCTCCACTTCTTCCAAGACAGGTTGTTTGTTCTTCAGGCAGGTAACGGTAATTTCAATATTCTTAGCCAACACCATAATTCAAACTCATTGATTCTTCTCTGACTTTCCTTATTCATTGTCCAATGGTCATATGCATATGAGACTAATGAAAATGCCATGCTTGGGTCAGGTGCATCTTAGCTTCAAACTGATACTTTGCTTTTTAACACTTTAAAGAACTCTTTTGCAGTGCATTTGCCTAATGCAAAATGTCATTGACTTTTTGACTGCTGCTTCCATGAGCATCGATCATAGATCCAAGCAAAATGAAGTGTTTGACAACTTCAATCTTTTCTCAGTTTATCATGATATTGTTTACTTGTCCAGTAGTGATGATTTTAATTTTCTTTCCATTGAAGTGTTTATTCATGTTTAATTTTAAAAATATTAAGAAAACAAGTTCATGTTGCTGTATAACATAAACATCCTTAGTAATACAATAGTAAGTTTTAACAGTGGGCCTAATAATGATTATAATTTCCTAGTAGTGATACACACAAACAGTATTTCAAGGATTTGAATAAGGTACAATGTGAGTTGAATATATCTGTGTTGTACGGTGACAGCAGGAGAAAGATGAGACTTTCTGCTTCCGAAAAGATTTACAGCCTGGGAAATCCTATTGCTATGAGTTGAAACCGACTAGGTGACAAACCATGACCCACCACCATTGGTGACAAGTATTATTAATCCTGGACTCCTAGTGTGGTGCTGGAGGACCAGCACTGGACTATGAACCACAAGGTCGGCAGTTCAAACCCACCAGCTGCTCCTCCGAAACCCTATACAGGGTTGC
>NW_006416391.1:1384-2046 GCF_000296735.1 Chrysochloris asiatica | reverse complement strand
GATTCGTAACCACTACGCTACCAGAGCTCCTTATATAGATATAGATAATGTAAAATTTCAAATAAGAGATTAATGAAAATAAATATATAGTTATTTTGCATCCAAATTGTTGGGACCCCGGTATTAGAGATTAGAGTCATACAGCCCTTGCCTTTCCTTGCTTGCCTACTCATTGAATCCTACTTATCCTCTGAGAGTTCTTACACATGATATGCCAATTCCTGCCATGGCAGTTGTTCAGAGTCCCATTATAGCCCTTTGGGAATTGTTTCTTATCCATTCTCCCCCGCTGGAATGTAAGTCCCTTGAGGGCAGAAATTATTTTTGATGCATCATAGTGTCCTGAGTACTTTGCATAGCCATGCACATAAAAACTTAATAAAAGAATGGACACACTTGTTCTGTGACAACAGTCATCATTTTGGTAAACTCCTGAGAAAGAAAATGATACTTCATTTGTATCGTTGTCTTTCAGGAACACAGAAACTTAGTATTATGGTGATGGACAGAAAAGAATACTTTTCAAATTGCCTAGAATAAGGCAGTAAATAAAATAAGTGAACTAAATAAATGGTGCCCACTGTTACTGGGCACCAGCTTGAGGACTAAGTTATGCCTGAACCAAGCCATGGTGTTTTCAATAACCTCATATGCATGTGAAA
>NW_006416391.1:0-524 GCF_000296735.1 Chrysochloris asiatica | reverse complement strand
AAAAAAAAAAAAAGGGTAGATTTAATGTTGTCCTTTGCTTTAACAGCAATACAACCAAGGTACACTGTTATTCTATGGAGAAGATTAGATCATGGACTAAGAAGCAATATCAGGAACTGCAGAGAAGTGGAGAATCAGCCTGCCAGAAGGTTACTCTAATTTAGACCTTCAATGGTTAGAAACCAGGTGAATTTGCCATGAAGTTAAAATTTTAGGGTTCCTTCTAAAGACATCTAATTTTTTTTTAAGTTTTTATTGTGAATTATGTGATAATTTACATGGGAGAACACCAGCTTTACATTCATCCTATCGTACTTCATTTCATTGCAGTGATTACAATCCCCTCCATGCATCATCAAACAACCAAAGGGTACATACACCCCGCAAACCTGCCACCCCCAGCCATCAGCACACAGTCCCTCTCCCTCCCTGAGTCCAGAGTTCCCTGCTGTTCCATCTCTCCATGTCATAGTCTCTGCCTCCATTTCTGGCGTCATTGCTTCTCTGGGTAGGGTCCCACACTC
>NW_006416390.1:3309-3829 GCF_000296735.1 Chrysochloris asiatica | reverse complement strand
AGCACTTTGCTTGTTCTTCTAGCAATCTGTTGGACTGCAGTTATTGTTTTGTACTTTTTTCTGTTGGTCTTTCTTTCAAGAAGTATCTTCTCTTCTACTAGCTGCTCCAGGAAGGTCGGCTTGTCCTTTCAAGCGGAATATTCCCACCTCAGAACATTCTGACTGAGGTTCAGGATTCCACCTATGGTCTTATGTAATGCAGAGGCTTCACAGGAGGCCTCCTTCACTGGGCACGTTGTAGCTCCATTTTAGGTATTCTAATCAGTTATAGGCAAAAGATGGACTTACAAGCTTTCTATGGTGATATTTCTGGCTATTCCTTTCTCTTCCCCTAAAGTGTCTATTTTATAATGGTATGCCAGGGAAACCAAGATTCAAAAGACAGCCAAGAATCTTAATTACAACACCCATTCCAACCATGCCTCAATCCCTGTATCCCAGAACCCTGTTATTCCAAGGTTGTGCATACATCATTATTTGCCTCTGTCCCACTTAGTGCATGCAAACCTGCCAAATTGTT
>NW_006416390.1:0-1162 GCF_000296735.1 Chrysochloris asiatica | reverse complement strand
TGAGTTCTCTTTTTCTCTTCTGGTGAAGTCTTTTGATGCACATAAGTTTTTAATTCTTAGTACCTCTCAATCATATATTAAGGATCTCTGGTAACATAGTGATTATAAATTGGGCTGCGAGCCGCAAGATCAGCAGTTCGAAACTACCAGCTGTTCTGTGGGAAAAAGATGAGGCTTTCTGCTCCCATAAGTATTTACAGCCTCGGAAACCCTACGCAGGTTCACTATGAATCAGAACCAACTCCACAGTACATAACAACAACAATCATCTATTATGTCTACTTTTGTTTGCGTAGCTTTCAAAATGTTTACTAGTCTGTGTATTCCCTGAATTAGTGACCTCTTATTTGTCCCTATTTTTTCATTGATGGCCTTCATAATTTTGAGATTCACATTTAGGTCTTTAATCCATCTTGGGTTGGTTTTAGTTTAAGGTGTGAGGTAACGGTCTTGCTTCAAAGTTTTGCATATCACTTTCCATTCTGCCAGCACCATCTATTGAAGACACTATTTCTTCCCCACTCAATGTACCTAGGCACTTTGTCGAATATCAGTTGCCTGTATGTGGATTGTTTAATTTCTGGATTCTCTATCCTGTTTCATTGATCAATGTATCTTTCATTTTACCAGTATCAGGCTGTTTTGACCACTGAAGCCATGTAATAAAATTTGAAGTTGGGGAGTGAGATGTTCCCAACCTTATTTTTTTTCTTAAGCAGTGATTTACTTATCCTGTGTCTATTTCCTTTCCATATAAAATTTGCAATAGTTTTTTTCATCTCTTTGAAGAATGTCATTGGAATCTGGATTGGGATTGCATTATATGTGTAAATTGTTTTGGATAGTATTATCATTTTCACAATATTAAGTCTTCCTATCCAGGAGCATGGTATGTCAGGGATGACATACGCAAGCACTGAGAAGCTGTGGCCCTGTGACAAGATGGATGAAAATCCAATTCTGGAGCCCTCCTCAGGATTGCGAACCATGGACCCTGAGGGCCAAGGAAGTGACCTCCTGACGTCCCGGGTTCATAGGTTTTTGCGAACTCACTGGATGGCTACCTCTGTGTAATTCTCTTTAGTCTTAATATTGTTCATTCTGTATTTGTTCTTTATGCTTCTAACTCTGGTAATTGTAGCTTTTGGGAAAATGTTAATGT
>NW_006416389.1:2146-5013 GCF_000296735.1 Chrysochloris asiatica | reverse complement strand
AGAAGATAAAGTCAAATATTAGAACAAAATGTGCAATGATCTGGAGTCAGAAAACCAAAAGGGAAGGGCATGCTAAGCATTTCTCAAGCTGGGTAACTAAAAAATTTCAAGCCTCGACTTTTGTTATTGAAGTATTCTCTGGGCAAATTATCGAATGGTATAAAAATGATCAAAAGAAGATGGAAGGAATACACAGAGTCACTATATCAAAACAGATGACTGGGACCTCCTAATAATCCAGCACTTAGGTGCATAAAAATATTTTACCGAAAGAGTGAAAAGAGAATCCACAGACTAGGAAAAAAAGAAAGATTTTGAAACGACAAATCAAACAAGGACTAATCTCTAAAATTTATTTCAAAAAAACAAACAACTATAAACCTCTACAAGAAAATGACAAACAGCCCAATTAAAGAATGGGCACAGAATACGAACAGAAACTTTACCAAAGAAGACATTCTGGTAGCCAATAAACAAGTAAAGAAATGTTCACAATCATTAGCTATTGTTGTTGTTGTTGTTATGTGCCGTGGAGTCAGTTCTCAATCATAGCGACCCTCTACAGGGTTTCTGAGGCTGTAAATCTTTATGGGAGCAGAAAGCCTCATCTTTCTCCCACAGAACAGCTGGTGGTTTTGAATTGCTGACCTTGCAGTTCATAGCCCAATTCATAACCTCTATGCTACCAGAGCTCCGTAAGCGCCCTTAATTCGGTTCTGACTCATAATGATTCTAGATAGGAATTTCAAGGAGTAGATGGTGAGTTTGAACCACCAATCTGTGGTTCAAAACAACCATGTAGCCCAGTGCTTTATCCCACAGTGCTACACAAGGACTCCATTAGAGCCATTGTTGTTGTTGTTGTTGTTGAATGCTGTCAAGTCAGTTCCAACTCATAGCAACCCTGTATAGGGTTTCTGAAGAGCAGCTGGTGATCTTGAACCACTGACCTTGTGGTTTAAACCGACCTTGTAGTCCAGCACATTAATCTTCTGTGCCACACCAGTAGTCCATATTAGAGCCATTGTTGTTGTTGTTATGTGCCGTGAAGTCAATTCCGACTCATATCGACCCTGTACAGGATTTCCGAGGCTATAAATCTTTACAGGAGCAGAAAGCCTCATCTTTCTCTCACAGAACAGCTGGTAGTTTCGAACTGCTGACCTAAACGTTCACAGCCCAATTCGGAACCAAAATCAAAATGATATTATTGTCTCACACCAGCATTAATAGCAAAGTTGAAAACACAGAAAACAAAAATTGCTGAAAGAGTTTGGAGAGACTGGGATCCTCCTACATTGCTGGTTCAACCACTGTAGAATATGGTATGGTGCTTCTTCAGAAAGTTGGAAATAGAAATACTATATGTCCCAACAATCCCTCTACTTGTTATATATCCACAAGAAATAAGAGCCAGGACATAAGTAGGTATGTTCAGACTGATGTTCATTGTAGTATTATTCATCATAGCAAAAAGATGGACACAGTCTGAATGCCCACCAGTGGGTAAATGGATAAACAAATATTGGTGCATACACACAATGAAATACTATGCAATGTTTAAGAATAATGATGACTCTGTGAAACACCTCATAACATCTATGAACCTACAGAACATTATGCTGAGTGAAATTAGCCAATCTCAAAAGGACAAATATTTTATGAGACCCCTATTGTAAAAACTGCAGAAAAGGTTTTCATACTAAAAAAAAAAAAAAAAAAACATTCTGTGATGATTGCCAGGGGTAGAAGAGAAGGGAAAATAATTCACAGACTAGAGAGTAGAAATACATTAACCTGGATGATGGGGAAGGCAACACACAAGAAAAGGAAGGTTATCAGAGGAACGATGAAAACAGGAGAAGACACAGGGAGTATGGAAAGGCTAAGAGTGGTAGAGGTAAACAGTAATACACATACAAACTTGGAACAACAATGTTCTGTGGGCTGAACTGATATGGGAAGAAGAGTAGGATATATAAATATATATATTCCACAAATACAGAAGAGTTTGAAAGATGATATTTGTACATGGATATTTACATCATATGTATGTGATAGTGAATAAAGAAGCCCACAGAAGAATTGATCATTTGAATTATGGTGTTGGGGGAGCATATTAAAAGTACCATGGAGTGCTAAAAGAGCTAATCAATCTGTGGAGGAACAAGTACAACCAGATTACTCCTTGGAAGCCAGGAGGGCCAAACGTTGTCTCTCATACTTAGGACATATTGTCAGTAAGGAATCAGTCCCTGGAGAAGGACATCACTTTTGTTAAAGTGGAGGGTCAAAGAGAAAATAGGAAGACCCCCCAACAAGATTGATTAACACAGAATCAACAGCAATGGGCTCAGGTTTAGCAATGATTGTGAGGCTGGCACAGGGCCAGGCAGTGTTTTGTTCTGTTGTGAATAGGGTTACTCTGAGTTGATACTCAGAGTATCAAGGTGACTTGATGGCACCTAACAACAGTTGTCAAGGACTTCATTCTTCTTAGATCAACTATCAACACTTGCGGAAGCAGCAGTCAAGAGCTCTGACGAGGACGTATTGCATTAGGAAAATCTGCTGCACAGGAACTTTTTAAAGTGTTGAAGAGCAGAAGTGTCAGCTTGAGGACTAAGGTGTGCATGACCCAAGCCACGGTATTTTCAATAACCTCATATGGATGAGAAATCTGGACAGTGAATAAGGAAGATTGTAGAAGAATTGATGCCTTTGAGTAGTGGTGTTGAAGGAGAATACTAAAAGTGCCATGGACTACCAAAAGAACCAATAGATCTGTTTTGGAAGAGGTACAGCCAGAATGCTCCTTGGAGGCCAGGATGGCTAAGCTTTGTCTCTCATACTTTGGACATATTGTC
>NW_006416389.1:960-1706 GCF_000296735.1 Chrysochloris asiatica | reverse complement strand
CTATTAGTTTCTTCATGTGCAGAAGAAAGAAGAGTGATGAGAATTGAAGAGACTTGGAACCAATTAGCCCAATGAACTAATGTTGTAGTTGTTAGATGCCATCGAGTCAGCATCGACCCTTAGTGACCTTTTGCACAGTGGAACGAAACACTGCCCAATCCTGGGCTCACCTCACTACTGTTGTCATGCTTGAGTCCATCCATGCTGCCATTTGGCCAATCCATCTCATTGGGGGTCTTCCTCATTTTCTCTGACTCTCCACCTTAGCAAACATGACATCCTACTCCAGTGACTGGTCCCTCCTGACAATACGTCCGAAGTATGAGAGATAAAGTTTGGCCATATTGGCCTCCAAGGATCACTGTGGCTGCACTTCTTCCAAAATGGATCTATTGGTTCTTTTGGCAGCCCATGGCACTTTCCGTATTCTCCTCCAACACCATAACTGAAAAGCATCAAGTTTCTACAGTCTTCTTTATTCATTGTCCAGCTTTCTCATGCATATGAGATAATTGAATATACCATGGCTTGGATCAGCTGCACCTTAGTCCTCAAGCTGACACCTTTGCTCTTCAACACTACTTTATAAAGGTCTTGTGCAACAGATTTGTCTAATGCAATATGTCATTTGATTTCTTGGCTGCTGCTTCCATGAGTATTGATAGTTGATCCAAGAAGAATGAAGTCCTTGACAACTTCAATCATTCCTCTGTTGATAAGAATGTTGTTTATTGGTCCAGTGGTGA
>NW_006416389.1:0-860 GCF_000296735.1 Chrysochloris asiatica | reverse complement strand
GAGGTTGGCCCAGGATCGAACATTGTTTCATTCTGCTGTGCATGGGGTCGCTATGAGTCGGTTCCGACTCGATGGCACATGACAACAACAACATATATATATATATATTCCACAAATACAGAAGAGTTTGAAAGATGATATTTGTACATGGATATTCACATCATATGTATGTGATAGTGAATAAAGAAGCCCACAGAAGAATTGATGCATTTGAATTATGGTGTTGGGGGAGCATATTAAAAGTACCATGACGTGCTAAAAGAGCTAATCTATCTGTGGAGGAACAAGTACAACCAGATTGCTCCTTGGATGCCAGGAAGGCCAAAAGTTGTCTCTCATACTTAGGACATATTGTCAGTAAGGAATCAGTCCCTGGAGAAGGACATCACGTTTGTTAAAGTGGAGGATCAAAGAAAAAAGAGGAAGACCCCCCAACAAGACTGATTAACACAGAGTCAGCAGTAATGGGCTCAGGTTTAGCAAGGATTGTGAGGCTGGCACAGGGCCAGGCAGTGTTTTGTTCTGTTGTGAATAGGGTTACTCTAAGTTGATACTGACTTGATGGCACCTAACAACAACAGTTGTCAAGGACTTCATTCTTCTTAGATCAACTATCAACACTTGCGGAAGCAGCAGTCAAGAGCTCTGACGACGATGTATTGCATTAGGAAAATCTGCTGCACAGGAACTTTTTAAAGTGTTGAAAAGCAGAGATGTCAGCTTGAGGACTAAGGTGTGCATGACCCAAGCCATGGTATTTTCAATAACCTCATATGGATGAGAAATCTGGACAGTGAATAAGGAAGATCATAGAAGAATTGATGCCTTTGAGTAATGGTGTTGGAGGAGAATACTGAAAG
>NW_006416388.1:2071-4175 GCF_000296735.1 Chrysochloris asiatica | reverse complement strand
TGACTGGCTTACAAGCTTTCAAGAGGGAGCCTAGATCCAGAGGGCATGGAGGAAGGTAAAATTTTCACTGAGTAGTACCCAGTCTGTCTAGGCGGGGCTGATGAAAGGAAATGAGGATAGGTCTCTTGTGATACAATAGTGAATAATTGTTATCAGGACTGATTGTGAGCACTGGAATGTAAAGGTAGATGTTTTGTAGCAAGGAGGGGCATAATTAACTTTACAGTCTAGGGACCATCAAGGGAGAAGAGCAGAAACCTACAAGCAATGACGCCAGAGATGGAGGCAGAGATTTTGACATGGAGAGATGGAGCGGCTGGGGACTTTAGACCCAGAGTGGGAGAGGGGCTGTGTGCTGATGACTGAGGGGGGGCAGACTAGCAGGGTATACCCTTTGATTGGTTGATGATGGGGATTATAACCATGGCAATGAAACGATATAAGATAGGATGAATGTTAAACTAATGCTCTCCCATGTAAATTATCACATAATTCACAATAAAACATTTAAAAAAAAAAGACTTGGTCAAGCTTAGCAGGAAATTAAAGCAAAATTAACCAGTGCCTGCCTTTTTTTCTTGATAGTAAGCTCTGGTAGCGTAGTGGTTACGAATCAGGCTGCTAACCTCAAGGTCTGCTCCAATAAAGATTTGCAGCCTCGGACACCCTGTGAAGGGTTACTATGAGTCAGAACCGACTCCACAGTACTTAACAACAACAAGAGCTGTGTGCCGTGTTCCCAGGGTCTGAGATTGTTCATGAGAGTTTGTGTTCAGTCCTGGTGTAACTGGATTTTAGTTGTTTGGGGAAGAAAATGGGTCTAAAAGGAATGTAGTTGTACAAGGAAAGTCAGAGTACAGACCGAACTTAAAGAGAAGTCCTTCAAGTTTCAGCGAAGAACTTGAAGACATCAGTGCCGGTGTAGAAGTCTGGTAAAGATGGGAATATTAGAACTTGCTTTGCGACCCTGGGAAATTTGGCAGTTCCTGAAGCTCAGTTCTCTCTTCTGGGTCTTTGAACATGATTTTTTTTTTCCCCCACCTGGAGTACTGTTTCCTCTGGCTACCCACACCCAGGTAACATACATATCCTAAGTTTGCTTGGCTCATCCTTCAGGTCTCAGATGTCCCAGTCTGATTCTGAAAACCCTCTTCTGCCCCGCCCACCCATACCCTAAGCCCCTCGGCTTAAATGTAATTGCACTGACTATACTTTATTATCTTTTTGGTATTCTCTGATTTCAGTCAAGATCCATGTGAGGTCAGCAATGATATCACTAGTTCCACATCCTGTTTTGAATCTGGTTTGAACCTCTGGAAGTTCTTGGTTGCAGCCATTTTGCTGAAAGCAGAGACCATAGAAAGATGTTTACCTGTGCTTTATAGACTAAGCAAAGGCTTAGTGTGGATCATGACAAGCTACAGACAACATTGTGGAGAATGAATATTCTGAAGCACATAATTGTGATCATGAGGAACCTACTTGTTCATAGACAAAAAGGCAGTTGTTTGAATAAAACAAGTGAACACCAGATGGCTTAAAATTAGTAGAGGTATGTGTCAGGGTTATATTCTTTCACAATACTTATTCAATCTTTATGCTGAACAAATAATCTGAGAAGCTGAATTATATGAAGAAAAACATGGGCATCGGGATTGGAAAAAGACTCATTAACAATCTGTGATATGCAGATGATACAACCTTGCTTGCAAAAAAGGAAGAGACTTAAAATGCTTACCGTTGAAGATCAAAGACTTCGGTATGAGTTGCACCTTAATGTAAAGAAATCGAAAATCCTCACCACTGGACCAATAAACAACATCCATATAAATGGAGAAAAGATTGAAGTTGTCAAAGACTTCGTTTTGCTCACATCAACCATCAACGTAGAAGCAGTAGTCAAGAAATCAAATGACGTCTGTGGATATTCATCAGCTACATGCTCAAATTTCTGATATAAGTAATTCTCAAGTTGAGCACTGAGTGGCTACTAATTTGCTACCCCTGCTAGAGATTAAGATCCCCTAAGAACTTAATTGAACCTCAGCATAGTGACCCTGCTTGGTCACCTTAGAGCAGGTGGTGGTCTGGCAAAGTCTTGCGT
>NW_006416388.1:0-1116 GCF_000296735.1 Chrysochloris asiatica | reverse complement strand
AACAACAACAACAACAACATATGCATGTAAAAGTTGGATGGTGAATAAAGAAGACCGTAGAAGAATTGATGCATTTGAGTCATGGTGTTGGAGGAGAATATTGAAAGTATCATGACCTGTCAAAAGAACAAATGGATTTGTGTTGGAAGAAGTACAGCCAGCATGCTCCTTGGAAGTCAGGATGGCCAGACTTCGTCTCTCAAAATTTAGACATACATATAGGAGGGACCAGTCCCTGAAGAAGGATATCATAATTGGTAAAGTGGAGGGTCGGAGAAAAAGAGAACGACCCCTAATGAGATGCACTGGCACAGTTGCAGCAGCGATGGGCTCAGGTGTAGCAACAATTCTGAGATTGGCACAGGACTGGGCAGAGTTTCATTCTGTAGTGCATAGGATCACTATGAGTTGGTGCTGACTTGATGGCACCGAACAACAACACTTGAACAACAACACTTTATCATAAGTGTTTCTGTCATCCTGAATAGACTGTGAGCTTTTTGAGAGCAGGAGCAGTTCCTACTCATCTCTCTATCTCCAATTCCTAGTATGAGGTCTAACTCAGAGTTCAACACTTGGTAAGAAACAGATGGCTTTATACAATGTAGGATTCTGGACTGGATCCTGGAACAGAAAAATGATATTAATCAGGAAACTGATGAAATTCAAGTAAAGCCTAGAGTTTGTTGATACAGGTAGTCCCTGGCTTACAACATATTTAAGTTACAACAAACCACACTTATGCTTGTCATTTTGTGTGTGTGCATGGAGTTTGCTGATATCATCACTGTCAGATGTTCATTCACCGATATGTTCAATGTTATGATTTACTGTTCAAAACACTCCTGGATAGAAGGCAATAAAATTGTATATATATTTTAAAAAGATATTCGACTTTTGTCAGAACTGACTTACAACAGTGTCATTGGAACAGAACTTCATTAGTAAATCAGGGACTACCTGTAATAATGAACCAATGATCATTTCTTAGTTGTAAAACATGTCACACAAGAACACCCAAACTGAAAGATAGTACTCATTTGACCAAGCTTCGATGACTTGATGATCAGAACTCAACTAAAGGAAGATAAAGAAATTTGATAAAGGAAACAAGTG
>NW_006416387.1:2345-4259 GCF_000296735.1 Chrysochloris asiatica | reverse complement strand
GAATCCTGATGCCATGTTTTTCTTCATGTAATCCAGCTTCTCGAATTATTTGTTCAGCATACATTTTGAATAAGTATGATGAAAGAATACAACCCTGGTGCACACCTTTCCTAATTTTAAACCATTTAGTGTTTCCTTGTTCTGTTCGAACAACTGCCTCTTAAGTCTGTGTTCAGGTTCCTCATAAGCATAATTATGTGTTCTGGAGTACTCATACTTTGCAATGTTGTCCATAGCTTGTCATGATCCACATAATCGAAAGTCTTTGTGTAGTCAATAAAGCACAAGTAAACATAATTTCTGGTAGTCTCTGTTTTCAGCCAAGATCCCTCTGGTGTCAGCAATGATATCCTTGGTTCCACATCCTCTTCTGAATCTGGCTTGAACCTCTGGAAGTTCTCTGTCAATGTATGCTTGCAGTCATTTTTGTATTATCTTTAGTACAACTTCAGTTGCATGGGATATCAAGATATTGTCCAATGAGTTCCACATTCCATTGAGTTACCCTTTCTTTAGAATGGGCACAAATACGAATCTTTTCCAGTCAGCTAGATAGGTAGTTGTCTTCCAAATTTCTTGGCATAGATGAGAGAGTGCCTCAAGTGCCACATCACTTTGTTGAAAGTTTTTTATTTGTATTACATCAATTCCTGGTGCCTTGCTCTTTGCCAATGACTTCAATGCACATTTAACTTCTTCCTTCAGGATCATCGGCTCTTGATCATATATGCTACTTCTTGAAATGGTTGAACACCGACCATTTCTTTTTGGTGTATTCCTTCCTTCTTTTGATGCTTTCGTCATCATTAATATTTTGCCCATAGACTCCTTTAAAAACCACAAGTCAAGGTCTGAATTTTTTTGTCTTCAGTTCTCTCAGCTTGAGAAATGCTTAGCATGTTCTTTCCTTTTGGTTTTCTAACTTCAGGTCTTTGCACATTTTATTGTAATATTTGACTTTTGTCTTCTTGTGCTGACCCTTTGAAAATTTCTGTTCAGTTTTTGTACCTCCTCACTTCATCCATTTGCTTTAGCATCTCTACACTGGAGAGCAAGTTTCAGAGTTTCTTCTGACATCTGTTTTGGTCTTTTCCTTAATGACCTTTTGCTTTCTTCCTGTATGAAGTTCTTAATGTCATTGCAAAACACTTCTGGTCTTTGGTCTTTAGTGTCCAGTGCATCAAAAATTTGTTCTTCAGGAGATCTCTAAATTCAGGTGGGATATGTTCAAGGTCATATTTTGGTTCCCATGGGTTTGTTTTAATTTTCTTCAGCTTTAGCCTGAATTTGCATGTTAGCAATTGATAGTCTGTTCCACAGTCTGCTCCTAACCTTGTTTTAGCTGATGATATGGAGCTTTTCCACTGTCTCTTTCCATTGATGTAGTCAGTTTGATTTCTGTGCATTCCATCTGGTGAGATCCATGTGTATAGCCATCTTTTATGCTGTATATAAAAGGTATTTGCAATAAAGAATTCACTGGTTTTGCAAAACTCTATTATGCATTTTCCAGCATTATTTCTATCACCAAGGCCATACTGATCCTTCCTCTTTGTTTCCAGCCTTTGCATTCCAATTGGTAGTAATGATCAATACATCTAGATTGCATATTTGATCAATTTCAGACTGGAGAAGTTGGTAGAATTCTTCAATTTCACCATCACTGGCTTTAGTAGTTGGTGCATAAATTTAAACAATAGTGGTATTAACTGGTGTTCCATGGAGGTGGATGGGTTTAGTGTGTGAAATCTATTCTTATGGTGATCTCTAAAGTAGATGAAATATACTTAAAATTGTACTTTGGCTCTCATGGACTTGTTTTAATTTCCTTCAACTTCAACTTGAACTTGTTGTTGTTAAGTGTCGTCAAGTCGATTCCGACCCATAGCGACCCTGTACAGAGTTTCTTAGGAG
>NW_006416387.1:0-1190 GCF_000296735.1 Chrysochloris asiatica | reverse complement strand
TGTCCACCATGCAACATCACAGCAACATGCAAGCCACCAGTCTGAGAAACTCAGAGATGAAAGGTGACATATAAATACAAAGATGCCATAGTAACTCCAGGATAAGAGAAAAGCACATTTATCCTACTACATTCTGTGAACCAGTCATGAAAAGCAATTCAATAGGCATAACAACCAAATACAGGAAAAAGAAAATAAAGCAAATACGGTTTTTTGGTTACGTACTGTTGAGTTGGTTCTGACTCACAGTGACCCTGGATAGGGTTTCTGAGGCTTTTTTAAATCTTCATGGAAACAGAAAACCTCATCTTTCTCTCATGGAGTGGTTAGTGGGCTCAAATTGCTAGCCTTATGGTTCACAATCCAATATTTATTATATGGAGCGACTGTGCTTTCCAAAAAAGTGCAGCTGTCATTAAGGCAGTTCCAATTCATAGCAATCCTCTATAGAGTTTTCAAGGAGCAGCTGGTAGATTTGAACCACCAACTTTGTGGTTAGATGTCCAATGCTTATCAGACAGTGCCACACCAGGAGTCCACGAAAGTACAGTGTTGTTGTTCAGTGCCACTGAGTTGGTTCCAACTCATAGCAAACCTGTATAGAGTTTCTGAAGAGCAGTGGTGAGTTTGTACAGCCAACCTGGCAGTTCAAACCGACCTTACCCTACATTGCCACACTAGAACGTCAGAAAGTACAGCAGAAGGCTATTATTTAGAAGTAAGAAGGTAAATTCCAGAAAAAAAAACACATTCTGCCTCTAATGAAGAACAATGAGGGTTATGAAAAAGTGAGGTGGGAACCCCTATGCTTGTAGTACAATTTAACATTTTATTTTGTTTAAGTATATTACTTTGGAAAAAATACATTTTAAAAATAGGTTAAGAATCAAAGCAACATATACTTAGAAGAAATTGTACTAAAATTACGTGTTCTATGTGGTGCTGTGGGTTGATGTGCTGGACTTAAAAAGTCATTTTGAACTAAAAGGTCCATGGTTGAAGCTCACTAGCCACTAATCCGAAACCATATACAGGGTCACTATGGTAAGAACTGACTTGACAGCACTTTACTAACAACAACATCACACTCAAGTAGAGTTCACCATGATGCTGCTAATGGAATAAAAACTAATAAATAAAGTTTTGAAACCTTAATTTGCTGATGGGGCACACCTCAAAATAAGGAGAAA
>NW_006416386.1:3249-4359 GCF_000296735.1 Chrysochloris asiatica | reverse complement strand
TACAGAGAACTAGCTACATGGCGTATACAGAGTTCTAGATACATGGCAGATGTGTCCAACCTGTCCATATACTGAGAGCTACCTACATGGAAGATCAGTCCAAAATATCCATTTACAGAGAGCTAGCTACATGGCAGACAAGTACAAAATGTCCATATACAGTGAGCTACATACATGGCAGGGTAGTGCAACATTTCTATATACAGAGTACTATCTACAAGGCAGATTAGTCCAACTTGTGTATGTACAGAGAGCTAGCTACATGGCAGAGTACTGTAGCATTTCCATATACAGAGTTCTACCTACATGGCAGATGTGTCCAACATGTTCATATACTGAGAGCTAGCAATATGAGGACAAGTCCAATATATTCATATTTAGAGGGCTAACTTCTAGGCAGATCAGTCCAACATTTCCTTATACAAAGTTCTAGCTAAAAGGCGGATGAGCCCAACTTATCTATATATAGAGATCTAACTACATGGCAGGGTACTGCAACATTTCCATATATAGTGTTACAGCTACAAGGCAGATGACTGCAACTTGTCTGTATACAGAGAGATAATTACATGGCAGGGTAGTGCAACATTTCGATATACAGAGTTCTAGCTACATGGTAGATGTGTCCAATGGGTCCGTATACTGAGAGCTAGCTACAAGGCAGAGTGGTCAAACATGTCCATATAAAGGGTACTAGCTACATGGCAGATGAGTCCAACATGTCCACATACTGAGAGCTAACTACATGGCAGACAAGTCCAATATGTTCATATACAGAGAGATAGCTACATAGCAGATCAGTCCAAAATATCCATTCACAGAGAGCTAGTGACTTGTCAGAAAAGTCCAAAATGTCCAAATATAGAGAGCTAGGTACATGGCAGAGTAGTGCATCATTTCCATATATAGAATTCAAGCTACATGGCAGATGTGTCCAAAGTGTCCATAAATGAGAGCTACCTACAAGGCACACAAGTCCAAAATTTCCATATACAGAGAGCAAGCTACATGGCATGGTAGTGCAAAATTTCCATATACAATGTTCTAGCAACAAGGCCGATGAGTCCAACTTGTCTGTATATAGAGAGTTAGCTACATGGCAGAATATTG
>NW_006416386.1:0-454 GCF_000296735.1 Chrysochloris asiatica | reverse complement strand
AGAGTTCTTGCTACAAGGCAGATGAGTTCATCTTGTCTATATACAGAGAGCTAGGTACATGGCAGAGTAGTGCAACTTTTCCATATTAACAGTTCTTGCCACATGGCAGAAGTGTCCAAAGTGTCCATAAATGAGAGGTATCTATATGGCAGACAAGCCCAATATGTTCATATACAGAGACTTACCCACTTGGCAGATCAGTCCAACATATCCATGTACAAAGAGCTAGCTACATGGCAGATGTGTCCAACTTGTCCATACCTTAGAGCCACCTATATGACAGACAAGTCAAATATGTTCATATACAGAGTGTTACCTACTTGGAAGACATGTCCAATATGTTCATAAAGAGAGAGACCTACTTGGCAGATCAGTCTAACATATCTATGTACAGAGAGCTAGCTACATGGCAGATGAGTCCAAAATGTCCAAATATAGACAGCTAGCTACATGG
>NW_006416385.1:1982-4189 GCF_000296735.1 Chrysochloris asiatica | reverse complement strand
AAGCTAAAGCAACTAGAAGAAATATGAAGTAAAAATACTGAACAAAAAATTTCAAAGGGCAGCTCAAGAAGACAAAGTACAGTATTATAACAAGCTGTGCAAAACCCTGAAGTTAGGAAACCAAAAGGGACGAACACATCCAGAATTTATTAGGCTGAAAGAGTTGAATAAAAAGATCAAGGCTCAGATTACAATATTGAAGGAGTCTGTGGAGTGACACTGTAGGATAAGCACTGGACCACAAGGTCTGTTTGGAGTACAAAGCTGGTGGTTCAAACCCACCAGTCACTCCTCGAAAACCCTATATCTGGTTGCTATAAGTCAGAACTGACTCTACGGCTCTTTAAAATAACAACCACAATGGACAAAATATTGAATGAAACAGGAAGCATCAAAAGAAGATGGAAGAAATACAGAGTCACTGCACCAAAGAGAACTGGCTGAGGTTCAACCATTTAAAAAGGTACCAGATGATCAAGACCTGATGATACTGAGGAAAGAGGTTGAAGCTGCACTGAAGGCATTGACGAGGCTTCAGGAATGGACAGAATACCAATCAAAATGTTTCAACAAGCTGATGCAGAATTAGAGGTGCTCACTTGTCTGTGCCAAGACATTTAGAAGACAACTACCTGGCCAACCAAGTGAAAGAGATCCATGTCTGTGCCCATTCCAAATAAAGCTAACCCAACAGAATGTAGAAATTATTGCACAATATCATTAATATCACATGTAAATAAAATTTTATTAACGATCATTCAAAAATATTTGCAACAGTTCATAGGGAGCTGCCAGTCATTTAAGCTGAGTTCAGAGGAGCACGTGGAACTAGGGATATCATTGTTGATGTCAGATGGATCTTGGCTGGGAATAATAGAAATATGTCTAATTGTGCTTTATTGACTGTGTAAAGGCACTCAACTCTGTGGATCATAGAAAACTATGGATAAGATTTCAAAGAATTAGTAATGCAGAATACTTAATTTTGCTAAGCTGTACATAGAACAAAGGCACTTGTTATAATAGAACAAGGCGATACTGGTTTAAAATTAGAAATAGTTTGAATCAGGGTTGTATCCTTTCACCCTATGTATTCAGTCTGTATGCTAAGAAACTGGGTTATATGTGAACAGGAAAAGGTAAAAACCATTCACTGCCCTCTCCACCCAGGAGGCAAGCTGAAATGCTAATCAGATTGCTGAATGGGACCAATCTTCCCCACCCAGAGATAATCTAGAATGCTAATCGGGTTACTGAATGGGACCAATCTTCCTGGTTTTCCTCCTGCCTTCAAACAGGTATGCAGCCTGGTCCCTCCTGGACTCTGACCCCATATAGGCCAGTGTTGCCCTCCTTTTGGGGGCTCAGAATCTGGAGAAATTAGCTTCTCTGAGTCAGCTGACTTAAAAAAATCTGAAACCCTGCTTCACCTCTTTGAGTGGCCTCGGTTTCTTAGACCATGAATCTAAAACTGCTGTAACATATGAAGAAGAACATGTATCAGGATTAGAGGAAGACTCATTAACTGGAAGAGAAGAGGTTTTGAAATATTATTAAGATCAAAGGCCTTTGGTATAGATTGTACTTCAATATCAAGGGAAAAAAAAAAAACCTCACAATAATCACATGATCAACATGAAGTTGTCGAAGACTTCATTTTGCTTGTATCCACAGTTAATGCTCATGAAACCAACAGTTAAGAAATCAAACAACACACAATCAGTGCCTATGTAAATAGCAGCCAAGAAATCATATGTTGCAATACATTAGGCAAATCTGCTACAAAAGACCTCTTTAAAATGTTAAAGAGCCAAGATACCACTTTGAGGACTAAGGTATGCCTGATCCACACCATCATTGTGTTCTCAATTGCCTCATCAGCATGTGAAAGTTAGACAATTAATAAAGAAGGCCATAGAAACATTGATGCATTTGAATTAAGGTGCTGCCAAAGAATATTGAAAATGCTATGGACTGTCAGAAGAACAAACAAATCTGTCTTGGAAAAAGTATAGCCAGAATGTTACTTTGAAGTGAAGCTAGAGAGAGACGTTGTCTTATACTTCCAACATGTTGTCAGGAGGTACCAGTCCCTGGAGAAGGATATCATACTTGGAAAAGTAGAGGGTCAGCAAAAAAAAAAGGAAGACCCCTCAGTGAGATGAATTGATGAAGAGGCCAGAACAACAGGCTCAAACATAGCAACA
>NW_006416385.1:0-1202 GCF_000296735.1 Chrysochloris asiatica | reverse complement strand
AAGAATGATGCTAGGAATCTGCTTTGGGATTGTGTTATATCTATAGGTTGTATTGGGTAATAATGACATTTTCATGATATTAAGTATGCCTATTACTGAACATGGTATATTTTTCCATTTATGTTTCTTGGTTTCTTATAGTTGTGTTTTATAGTTTTCTCTGTATACGTCTTTTGTTTCTCTGGTTATATTTATTCCTAAATATTTCATCTCTCAAGTGGTGATTGCAAATGATATTGCTTTCTTGATTTCATTTTAGGGTTCTCTTTGCTAGTGTAAAGATATCTGATTAGTTATTATGTGTTGATTTTGTACTCTGCTGAATCTTTTGGTTAGGTTTAATAATTTTCTTTGGAATATTCTATGTATAGGATCATATCAGTTACTAATAGAGAGTTTACTTCTTCTTTGTCAATTTGGATGTCTTTACTTTCCCTTTCTTGCTTTATAACTTCAGTTAAGTCTTCCAGCACTATATTGAATAGAAGTGGTGATAAAGGAATCCTGTTCTCAAGGGAAGTGCTTTCAGTTTCTCAACATTGAGAGTATGTTCACCATTGGTTTTGAATATATTCCAGTAATTGTATTGAGGAATATCCCTTCTATTCCTATTTTGTTGAGTGTTTTTTAATTTTTTCAGCAATGGGTGTTAGATTTTGTCAAATGTCCTAATGGATATGATCATGTGGTTCTTTTCCTTTGTTTTATTTATGTGGTGGATTACATTGTTTTTCTAATACTAAACCATGTTTGCATACCTGATATGAATCTTATTTGATTATGATGTACTATTATTATATTTTGATATATTGTTGGATTCTATTGGATTTTGTTGAATATTTTTGCATCTATGTTCATGAGGGATATTGGTTTATGTTTTATTTCTCAGTGATGTCTTTGCCTGATTTTGATATCAGGTAAAATTATTCTCATGGCATAAAATGAATCTGGGTGTTTTCCATCCTTTTCTATATTCTGGAATAGTTTAGAATTAGTGTCAGCTTTTAACTATGTTTGGTAGAATTCACCAGTGAAGCCATCTGAGCCTGGACTTTTTTTATTGGGAGTTTTTAAATGACCTGATGAATTTGTTATAAGTTTGTTTGAATTTTCTACTTCATTATGTATTAGTTTAGGTAGGTAGTGTGTTTCTAGAAATGTGTCCATTTTTCTAGGTTTTAAAATTTGTTGGAGTACAGTTG
>NW_006416384.1:3582-4180 GCF_000296735.1 Chrysochloris asiatica | reverse complement strand
CAGAGTGTGTTCCAGAGTGTATGGGGTAAGGTAGAGTCTCCACTGAGTGGTTTCCAACCTGTCTGGATGGGGCTGATGAAAGGAGATAGGGATAAGACTCTTGTGGTCCAATAATGAATAATTGCTATCAGGACTAATTGTGAGTGATGCAAATGTAAAGGTAGACATTTTGTAACGAAAGGAGGGGTGTGCTTGATCTAGCAGTCCAGGAACGGAGGACCCTGAGACCATCAAGGGAAAAGAGCAGAGTGTGGGACCCTATTCAGAGAAGTGACGCCAGAGATGGAAACAGAGATGATGATGTGGAGAGATGGAGTGGCTGGGGACTCTGGATTCAGGGAGGGAAAGGGTCTATGTGCTGACATCCGGGGGCAGGCTTGCAGCGTGTCCCCTTTGGTTATTTGATGATGCATGGAGGGGGTTGTAATTATTGCAATGAAACGAAATATGATAGGATGAATGTAAAGCTAATGTTCTCCTATGTAAACTATCACATAATTCACAATTTTTTTTTAAAAAATCAGTTATATTCCTCTATACTAATAAAGACAGTCTGAAGAGGAAATTAGGGAAACAATATAATTTACAAAGGAGCTCC
>NW_006416384.1:1356-3202 GCF_000296735.1 Chrysochloris asiatica | reverse complement strand
GAGAAAGATGAGGCTTTCTACTCCCATAAAGATTTACACCCTCGGAAACCCTGTCGCTATGGGTCGGAACCGACTCGATGGCACTTAACAACAACAACATGGATAGGAAGACAACATTGTGAAAATGTCAGTGCTACCCAAAGCAATTTACAGATATAACACAATCCTAATTCAGATTCCCACAACATTCTTTGAAGAGATGGAAAAATTATTACAAATTTTATATGGAAAGGAAAGAGACCTCGGGTAAGCAAAGCACTGCTTAAGAAGAAGAACAAAGTAGGAGGTCTCTCACTCCCTGGTTTCAAAACTTACTACATGACCACAGTGGTCAAAACAACCTGGTATTGGTATAATGAAAGAGATATAGATAGATCAATGGGACAGACTTGAGAACTCAGAAGTAAATCCATCTACACACAGTCAACTGATCTTTGACAAAGAGCCAAAATACATTTAATGGGAAAGAGATAGTCTCTTCAACAAATGGTGTTGGCAAAACTGGAAATCAATTTGCAAAAGAATGTATCAAGACCCAGCTCAACATGAAAAAATAGAGACAAGCTTAAGGGTTCTAATACATGGCATATATAGACTATCAAACAAGGAAAAAAATATACAATCAAAAGTGGGCAAAGTAGATGACTGGGACATACTAAAGATTAGAAACTTATGCGCATCAGAATATTTCACCAAAAGAGTAAAAAAGGAGCCCACAGAGTGGGAAAATATTTTTTTGCAACGATATATCAGACAAGGAATTCATTTCTAAAATGTACAGGAAACTGCAACACATTTGAGTTATGGTGTTGGTGGAGCATATTGAAAATACCATGGGCTGCCAAAAGAACAAACATATCTGTGTTGAAAGAAGTACAGCCAGGGTACTCCTTGGAAGCCAGGATGGCCAGACTTCATCTCCCATACTTTGGATATATTATCAGGAGAGGCCAGTCCCCGGAGAAGGATATTATGTTACGTAAAATGGAGGGTCAGAGAAAAAGAGGAAGACCCAAACAAGACGGATTGGCACAGTGGCAGCAACAATGGGCTCAGGCGTAGCAATGATTGTGAGGTTGGCCAAAGACCAGGCCGTGTTTTGTTCTGTTGTGCATAGGGTCACTATGAGTTGGTACCGACTTGATGGCACCTAACAACAACAACACATCTACAGGAAAAAGACAAATAACCCAATTTAAAAATGGGCACAGGACATGAACAGACACTTTATCAAGGAAGACATTCAATCAGTCAAAGAATATATGAAAAAATGTTCACAATCATTAACCATTGTTGGTTTTGTTGTTAAGTGCCGTTGAGTTGGTTCCGACCCATTGCGACCCTGTAAAGGGTTTCCAAGGAGCATCTGGTAAGTTTGAACCACCCACCTTGCAGTTCAAACCAACTTTGCAGTCCAGCGCATTAACCCACAGTGCCACACCAGGACTCCATTAGAAATGTAAATCAAAACAACTATGAGATATTATCTCACACCAGCAGTAACAGCAAAGTTCAAAAAATGCAGAGAACAACAAATGCTGATGAGGCTGTGGATTGTCTGGGACCCCCTTACATTATTGCTGCAAAATGGTTCAGCTATTCTGGAAAACAGTATGGGGCTTCCTCAGAAAGTTGGAAATAGAAATGCCTTATGATCCAGTAATTCCTCTACTTGGTATATATACACAAGAAATACAAGCCAGAACATGAGTAGATATATACACACCAATGTTCATCGCAGCACTCTTTACAATGGCAAAACGATGGAGACAGCCTAAGTGCTCATCAACAGAAGAATGGATAAACAAACTTTGGCACATTCACACAATGGAATATTATACTACCT
>NW_006416384.1:0-1031 GCF_000296735.1 Chrysochloris asiatica | reverse complement strand
GTAACTATGGGTCAGAACCGACTTGATGGCACTTAACAACAACTACTGTAATACAGACATTTAAGTGGGATAGAAAGGAATATTGGAAAATATGATTACAGAAAGCTTGTAAGCCTGTCTTCAGCCTACAACTGATTGGATTATCTAAAAGGGAACTTGAATGTGCCCAGGGAAACAGATTTCTTGTTAAGACTTTGTGTAGTATAGGGCCTAATGTGGAATCCTGAACCCCACCAAGAACTTTCTGAGGTGGGACATTCACAACTCAAAAGACAAGCAGACCAACCCAGAAAGGCTAGAGGAGCAGAAGATACTTCTTGAAAGATAGACCAGGATGGGATTTTTAAAAAAGCAGACTGTTTGGTTGTGACAATATCAAACAAGCTGTTTACTTTGGAGTCATCAAGGCAAGAAAAGTCAGCCCATCAGGCAGGGTAAACCCCTTTTTAAGACTGAAACTCAAAGGGAACACACAAACAGTCTTGTATGCTTGTTAGTGACCGCCCAGGTCTACTCGTGAGTGGAAATAGAGGACATGCAGCAATAAAGACACAGGCTGAGTTTTGTCATGTTCCATAGACAACCAATGACCTTGAGATGAGAGAGAGAAGAGGAAGAGCTGGCTGGTTTGGAGTTCAGGATGACGTGTGAACTCCCAAGCCCAAGGACACTGAATTAACTCCTGGGGGCTAGAATTAAGAATGAAGCGGTCAGCTGGTCTTGGATATGGGGGAGGAGGGGCACCTGAGAACTCCCAAACTTGTAAATAGTACCCGTTTGTCCTAACTTAGATGGCTTGCTGAACAGAACTTGATCAAATGAAAATAAAGAAGTTTGATACAGGGAGCAAGTGTAAATTGTTACAACTTGATGAACGGGACCTTTGCTTAAGAAGAAAGTTACTTAAAATTTCAACAAAAAGGGAAGCATTCTTTATATCAAGGGTCAAGCTTGCCTCCTCAGTACACTGGGTTGATAGGGACAGGCAACTTAGACTTCAGCTATCAAAAGAGAAGTAACTGGCATACAAG
>NW_006416383.1:3142-4365 GCF_000296735.1 Chrysochloris asiatica | reverse complement strand
GTACCATTGAGTGAATCTGGACACTTAGTGAGCTGATATCTAACAGAATGAAACACATTCTGATTTTGCACCAGCCTCAAAATTGTTATGCTTGTGCTCAATGTTGCAGCCACTTTGTCAGTTCAACTTGTTGAGGGTCTTCCTCCTTTTCACTGTCCTTCTATTCCAAACATATTGTTTTTCTAGGAACTGATCCGTCCTGATAACATGCCCAGTATTGCTGTGATGAAGTTTTGCCATCCCTGCTTCTAACGAATATTCTTATTTCAAGACATCTCTTCCTTCTTCTTGCATCTGTGGTATGTTTAGCATTCTTCACCAATACCATAACACAAAAGCAGCAATTATTTTTTAGTTTCCCTTATTTATTGCCCAACTTTCCCATGCAAATGAGGTGATTAAGATCCCATGGCTTGAGTGAGATGCACCTTAGCTGTCAAAGTGATAGTTTTACTCTTTAATACTTTGAAGAAGTCTTCTGCAGGAGATTTGTCCAGTGCAATGCATCCTTTGATTTCTTGACTGCTATTTCTTTGGGCATTGATTGTGAAGCCAAGTAGAATAAAATTCATGACATCTTCAATGTTTCCTCCATTTATCATGATGCTGTTTATTGATTCAGTTGTGAGGATTTTTGTTTTCTTTACACTGAGTTGAATCCATATTGAAAGCTGTAGTCTTTCATCTTCATCAGTAAATGCTTCAAGTCCTCATTGCTTTCAGCAAACAAGGTTGTCTCATTTGCATATTGCAGGTTGTTAATGAGACTTCCTCCAATTCTGATGCCACATTTTTCTTCACATGTTCCATCTTCTTGGATTATTTGCTGAACATATCGATTGAATAAGTAAAGTGAAGTGAAAGGATACCTTTTCTGATTTTAAACCTGTAAATATTCTCTTGCTCTTTCTGAATAACTACTTGGAACAACTAAGTGTTCTGGAATTCCTATTCCCTACAACGTTTTCCACACAGTTGCATGCCCTTCTATAGTCAATGAAACACAAGTAAACACCTTTCTGGTATTCTCTGCTTTCAGTTGAGATCTATCTGATATTAGCAATGATATCCCTTGTTCCACATTCTCCTCTGTATCTTGCTTGAATTTTGGGGAGTTCCTTATCAGTTCACTGCTGTAACCTCTTTTTGAATGATCTTAAATGGAAAGTTATTTATGTGTGACACTAATGATATTGTTGATTCTTTCCACATTCTAATGGATC
>NW_006416383.1:0-732 GCF_000296735.1 Chrysochloris asiatica | reverse complement strand
TTTTTTTTTTTTTTTTTTTTTTTGCTAATACTTTCAGTGCAGCTCAGATATTTTCTTTCAATAGCATGCATTCTTGATCTTATATGTCTTGAAATGGTTGAGTATTGACCACTTCTTCTTAATACAGTGTTATTTCCATCTTGTTTTCATGTTTCCTGTCTCATTCAAAATTTTGTGCATGTTGTTGTTGTTTTTCAGTACTGTAGAGTCAATTCCAACACATAGCTACCCTGTATAGGGTTTCCAAGGAGCAACTGGTGTGCTTGAGCCATCGACCTGTTGTTCAAACTGACTTTGCAGTCCAGCACATTAGTCTCCAGCACCACACCAGGACAATATTGAAACTCAAGGCTTGAATTTTGTCTTCAGTTCTTTGAGCTTGAGAAATTCTGTGTGGATTCTCCTGTTTTGATTTTCTTATTCAAGGTCTTTGCACATGTCATTATAATACTTTTATTTGTGTTCTCAAACTGCCCTTTGAAATTTTTGTTCAGCTCTTTTACTATTTAATTTCTTCTGATAGCTTTGGCTTCTCTATGCTTAAGAGCAAGAAAGATTTTCTTCTGACGTCCATTTTGGTCTTTTCTTCCTTTCCTGACATTTTAATGAGTCTTTGCTTTCTTCATGTATCATTTTAAAAAATGTTTTATTATAAATTATGTGATAGTTTTCATGGGAGAACATTAGTTTTACATTCATCCTATCATATATTGTTTCATTGCCATGGTTACA
>NW_006416382.1:3273-4197 GCF_000296735.1 Chrysochloris asiatica | reverse complement strand
TGAAGGGTTGGCAGTTCAAACCCATCAGCCACTCCTTGAAAACCTCGCTATGAGTCAAAACCAACTTGACAGCACTTAACAACAACAGTTGTATATGGTATTGAACATCTTTTCATGTGCTTATTTGGCACCTGTATTTATCTTTGGTGAGGTGTCAAATCTTTGGCCCATTTTGTAATGGATTATTTGTATACTTATTTTTGAGTTTCAAGAGAGATTTTTTAATATTTTAGATATAAATCCTATATCATGTATGTGTTTTGCCAATATTTTCTCCCAGTCTATGACTTGTCTTTTCATTCTCTTACGAGTATCTTTTGCAGATCATAAGTTTTCAATTTTCATGAAGTACAACCATGTTTTCATTTTTTTTTGGACATTGGGTTGCTATGAGAGCAACAACATAGACAAGGGTACTTCAAAAGTTTGTGGGAAAATGTCGATCTTCTAATTCTACTTTTTCTTTTTTTTTAATGTTTTATTGTGAATTATGTGATAGTTTACATGGGAGAACATCAGTCTTACATTCATTCTATCGTATATCATTTCATTGCCATGGTTACAATTCCCTCCATGCAATCCTTCCCCCGTACCCCCCAGGTCTTCAGCACACAGCTGCTCTCCCTCTCTGGATCTAAAGTCTCCAGCTGCTCCATCGCTCCACGCCATCATCTCATGTTTTCATTTTTTATTGCAAACAAAAAGCAATTGCTCTAGAGCCATTTAAAAGCGAATCGAATCATAGTTTCTTTAATTAAATAAGTAATTGAAACAAATCTAAACAAAATAACTTCAACAAAAATGATATTTTAATGCACTCATACTTCTGGTGATGGTGGTGGTGGTGTGCCGTGGAGTCGGTTTTGACTCATAACGAACCTGTAGAGTGTTTCTGAGGTTGTAAATCTTTCCAGGAAAAGAAAG
>NW_006416382.1:0-1768 GCF_000296735.1 Chrysochloris asiatica | reverse complement strand
GGAAGAGGCCTCAGATCCTTTATGCAGGTTTGTTAGGAAGGATTTATAATGAGGTCAGGCTATCAGGGTATGGTCAGAAACACAGAGGTCAAGATTTTGAAAGACAGTAAATGAGGAATATTGGAGTTGAGAATCACATTATCAAAGCAACACTAGAGAATAAGATTTGATCAATTAAGCCAACATCAGAAACAAGGGAAATCAGGGTATGACTGAGAAAGCAATGAGCAGACTGAATCAGTGGTTTCAGAGAGAAAAACTAAGAGCAAAGCATGAAGAACTATGGCCCCATTATACTTGACCCCTAGAAGAATTTCCTGTCCCACCCCACTCTGACTTAACCTCGTGTTCTCAGAACTCTGAATCCTCAGGTCCTGAAAACTTCATTTTATAAAGGAAGAAGCTAAATTGCCTGTGAAATAACTTGGATAACTTTCCAAAGAACCCAAAGTATAATCAGTAATGGAAATGGAGTTTAGGTACTAGTCAAAGAAAAATCTGAAATTTCTGAAAAACTATCCTAACACAGAGAAATCACATCTTCTGCTTATTGCTTTCTTAACTTCCTCCCATAATAAAGGGCAAGTCTTAAGAAAAAGAATGACAGGAAGAATGATTTTATTTATTTTTTATTATTATTATTATTATCATCATCAATCTGGTCTCAATCCTGTTGATCAATACTGAGGGTGACTTTTTCTCTCATCAGCTATGTCTTGAGTATGTCTAGCTGGTCTCAAGGGAAATGAGTTTAATCAAAGTTTTGAGAGACAGGAACATGGCTTATGCTTTCAGGTATATTTTTAGTAAAGAGTTAGAAGTTGAAACCAGATAAGCTTTATTAAGTACAGTTTGGAATTCTGTCAACAGCATAAACATACAAGGGAACTTGAAAAAGTTCATGGAAAATTTCATTATCCTTTAATGCAACGTTTTCATGAACAATTGTTCTAATTAATTTTAATTTAGAAGACCAAAGATAACTCTCACCTACAGATTACTATCTTGAATATTGTCAGAAGACATTTCTCTGGGCAATTTTAAGAGGATTCCTTAGAAATCACAACTCTTAGCTGCTTCTTCTTTTTTAGTATTGAAATCTTTTCTTTCTTTCTTTCTTTTTTTAACTGTGAATTGAGTGAAAATTTACAGGGCAAATAATCAGTTTTACATTCAACAAATCACACACTTTGTTTCATTACGTGAAACCTTTTCCTAATCTTTTACAAAAATTGTTGTTGTTGTTAAATGTGTCAAGTAAGTTCCAACTCACAGGGTTCCCAACCCTCTATGGAGTTCCCAAGGAGCAGCTGATGAGTTTGAACTGCCAATCTTGTGATTTGCAGTTCAGTGCTGATCCTACAGTGCCACACAATGGTCTCATACAATAATTTCACTCAGTATAATGTCCTCCAGGTTCATCCATGTTATGAGGTGTTTTGCAGATTCATCATTATTCTTCAATGTTGCATAGTATTTCACTGTGTGTATGTACCAAAATTTGTTTATCCATTCTTCCACTGATGGGCATTAGGCTGTCTCCATCTTTTTGCTATTATGAATAGTGCTGCAATGAACATGGATGTGCATAGATCTACTTGTGTCCTGGCTCGTAGAGGGGTTGCTGGATCATAAGGTATTTCTACTTCCAACTTTCTGAGGAAGACTCATATCACTTTCCACAATGGTTGAACCGTTTACAGTCCCACAAGTAATGTAGGTCCCAGTCTCTCCACACCCGCACCAGCTTTTGTTATTTTCTGGTTTT
>NW_006416381.1:2731-3461 GCF_000296735.1 Chrysochloris asiatica | reverse complement strand
ATGGAGTGTAGGTCTACTTCCAGCTCATTTGCCTCAGTCACTTTATCTCGTTTCTGGACATGTGCTGATACGGTCATCTGTTTTTGTTTTTTGGGCATATTCAGGAATTATCTGTCGCCTTAATACTTAGATGTGTGTGTACTTTGGTATTTTTTATGCTTTTTGATTGCCTCCTGGTAAATGTGATGAGGAGATGGGTTTCCCTTTTCACTCGTCTTCCTGAGAAATTTCAAGAAGCCACTGTTGGTCGTTGTTGTGACGTAATTCAGGATTTAATTTTTGGCCTATTTCCTTTTTAGTCTACCTGTCCTGCTCCACAATCCTCGTTCAGACCTTTTTTCCAGTTATAAACAGTTCAGGGCTGGCTGTGTCCATTTGGTTTTAAGTGGAAACCATATATTTAAATTGTGAGGAGATCTGTGCACATGCATAGTAGAACTCTGTGGAGGTGGAGATGGGGTGTCCACTCACTCAGGCACCCCCCACTAGTCACCAGAATGGAGGTGTGCAGACAGCGAGAGACCAATGAACAGATACCAAAAACAAAACAAAATGAAAAACCCCACAATGTCCACAACTTTATCTCTGTGGTTCTGCCAGGCTTCCATGGGTGCTCTGATCCTTCCCCCGCTTGGTCTCACCCAAGATGGTGGCTCTGGGAGCAGCTGAGAGTCTTGGATTAGAAAGCAATGGATTTCTTGTTTCTGCTACAAATTCCCCTAGCTGTAAG
>NW_006416381.1:0-1126 GCF_000296735.1 Chrysochloris asiatica | reverse complement strand
CACTGATGGTGAAATTGATGACTTCTACCAACTTCTTCAGTCTGAAATTGATCAAACATGCAATCAAGTTATATTGATAATTACTGGTGACTGGAATACAAAGGTTGGAAACAAAGAGGTTGGAAACTATGTAGTTGAAAAAATATGGCCTTGGTGATAGAAATGATGCTGGAGAATACATTATTTGCAAGACTGGTGACTTATTCATTGCAAATACCCTTTTTAAACAGCATAAAAGACTACTGTACGTGTTGACCTCACCAGATGGAATATACAGAAATCAAACTGACTACATTTGTGCGAAGAGACAGTGGAAAAGCTCTTTATCATTAGCAAAGGCCAGGGTCAGACTGGAACAGACCATCAATTGCTCATATACAACTTCAGGCTGAAGTTGCAGTAAATTAAAACAATTCCATAAAAGCCAAAATATGACCTTGAACATATCCACCTGAATTTAGAGATAATCTCAAGAACATATTTGATGTATTAGACACTAATGGTCAGAGACCAGAAGAGTTATAAGATGACATCAAGAACATCAGACAAGAAGGAAGCAAAAGGTCATTAGGAAGACAAGAAAGAAGAAAAAGATCAAAATGGGTGTCAGAAAAGACTCTGAAACTTGCTCTCCAGCACAGAGATGCCAAAGCAAATGGAATAAATGAGAAGGTAAAAGAGCTGAACAGAAATTTTCAAAGGATAGCTCAAGAAGACAAAAAGTCAAGTATTGTAATGAAATGTGCAAAGACCTAGAGTTAAGAAAACCAAAAGGGAAGAACACACTCAGCGTTTCTCAAGTTGTAAGAGCTGAAGGAGAAATTCAAGGTTAGACTTGAAATAGTGAAGGATTCTATGGGCAAAATATTGAATGACGCAGAAAGCATCAAAGAAAGATGGAAGGAATACACAGTCACTGTACCAAAAGAATACACAGTCAGAGTCCAACTCTTTCAAGAGGTAGCATATTATTAAGAGCCAATGATCCTGAAGGAAGAAGTTAAGGTACATTGAAAGCACTGGCAAAGAACAAGTCTCCAGGAATTGATGGAATACAAATTGAAGTCTTTCAAAAAACGGATACGGAACTAAAGGTACTTACTCATCTATGGCCAACTGATTGGAA
>NW_006416380.1:2734-3341 GCF_000296735.1 Chrysochloris asiatica | reverse complement strand
ACAGCACGTAACAACAACAAATCTTTATGGAATCAGACTGCCACATCTTTCTCCTGCAGAACAGCTGGGAGACTTGAACTACTGATCTTTAGTTAAGCAGTTAAGTGTATAAACACTGTGCCTCCAAGCCGCCTTAGATCTCAAAACAATACTTTAGCTTGGGTAGATCAGTTGACTTATTTATTTTTAAAACATTGGACACTATTTTAAAAATCCAGTGTAAACTGTAACTTCTAAATTTAGTCCTTTAAAATTAATTAACTGATGCATGTTTTACCCATTATGTGTTGGGTATGAGATCACTGAAATACAGAAATGCCCATGATGCTCAAGTGAAATATATAAATAGTTCAGTTAAATGTGTAAAATTAGAACCTGAAAGAAACTTCTACTAGTAGAATGCAATAGAAAACTGCTAAGATTGTACCCTGTCAAAGGCGAAAAACCTGTGAGACGCAAAAATAAACCAGGCAGAACTGTTGAGTTCCAGCTCACAGGTTTCACTTGGATTTTTAACATATCACCTAAACACCTGTGTACACCAATGATGTGCCAAGCACTCTGTGTTCACGAGGGGAAATTTAAAAAGCAAATGAAAGAGTTCATA
>NW_006416380.1:0-874 GCF_000296735.1 Chrysochloris asiatica | reverse complement strand
CTTTTGGTACAGTGACTCTGTGTATTCCTTCCCTCTTCTCTTGATGCTACCTGCATCATTCAGTAATTTGCCCAGAGAATCCTTCAATAATGAAAGTTGAGGGTTGAATTTTTTCTTCAGTTCCCCCAGCTTGAGAAATGCTTAGCTTGTTCTTCTTTTTGGTTTTCTGATTCCACATCTTTGCACATTTTGTTGTAATAATTGGCTTTATCTTCTTAAGTTGATCTTTGAAATTTGCTGTTCAGCTCTTGGACCTCCTCATTTCTTCCATTTGCTTTATCATCTCTACACTGGACAGCAAGTTTCAGTGTCTCTTCTGACATCCATTTTTACCTTTTCCTTCTTTCTTGTCTTCTCAATGACTTTTTGCTTTCTTCATGTATGATACTCTTGATGTCATCCCACAACTCTTATGGTCTTTGGTCTTTAGTGTTTAATGTGTCAAATCTGTTCTTCAGATGATCTATAAATTCAGGTGGTATATAGTCGAGGTCATATTTTGTCTCTCGTGGACTTGTTTTCATTTTCTTCAGCTTCAGTTTGAATCTGCATATGAATAATTGATGGTCTGTTCCACAATCTGCCCCTGGCCTTGTTTTGATTGATAATATGGAGCTATTACATCGTCTCTTTCCCTAGATGTAGTCAGTTTGATTTGTACATATTCCATCTGGTGAGGTCCTTGTGTATAATCATCTCTTATGCTATCTAAAGAAGGTATTTGAAATGAACAAATCATTGGTTTTGCAGAATTCTATCATGCAATCTCCAGCATCATTTCTATCACTAAGTCCATGTTTTCCCACTACTGATCCTTCCTCTTTGCTCCCAACCTTTGCATTCCAATCACTGGTAATGATCAATACATCTTGAT
>NW_006416379.1:4680-5506 GCF_000296735.1 Chrysochloris asiatica | reverse complement strand
AGAGAAAGGAATAGCCAGAATCATCACTACAAAAGCTTGTAAGGCCATCTTCAGCATACAACTGATTGGAATACCTTAAAGGGGGCTAGAAGTTGCCCAGTGAAAGAGGCTTTCTGTGGAGCCTTTACATTGCATAAAACCATAGGTGGAACACAGAACCACCTCCAGAATCATCTGAAGTAGGAAATATCCACTGGAAAAGATGAGTAGACAAGTCTGGAGTGGCTAGAAGAACAGAAAATACTTTGTTAAAGAAAGACCGGCAGGAAAATTCTGAAACAATAACGGCGGTCTGATTGAATACTGCAAGAACAAGTAAGCCGTTTGCCTGGGAGCCATGAAAGGAAGTGTTCAGGACCCTTCAGAGCAAACCCCTTTCCAAGACTAAGACTCTAGGGGGGATACATGAGCAGTCAGGTGGTCTGGCTGGTGACCACGTTGGTCACCGGTAAGGGGAAGAGGAGGAAAAAACAGCAGTAAAGTTGTGAGCTAAGTCCAACCACATTCAATAGATGCCTGTGAACCCAGGTGGAGCTGGATGGCCAGCAGTATGGCAAGACCTGGGGACTCCTGGGCCCAGAGGCAGTGACATGGCCATGGAGGAGAGTGAACCATTCAGTTGATGTGAAGTGAGGGGAGATGCACAAAAACACCCATACTTGCAGATAGTACCCACTTGACCTGGCTTTAATGGCTGGACGATCAGAACTCGACTAGAAGAAGAAAGAAGAGGGGAAAAAAAAGAGTAACCTACCACAATTTGATGAACTTTAGCTATACTTATGGATGTAGTAGCTTATAAAAGGGAAGAAATCTTTACAGCGAG
>NW_006416379.1:1323-1840 GCF_000296735.1 Chrysochloris asiatica | reverse complement strand
AGATGCAATTTTAATCACTGAAAAATAAATTTAGGTCAAAATCAGCATAAGAGACAAAGTACATAATCTCATGATCAAGGGGTCAATTGGGACAAAGGTCATAACCATAGTAAATATCCATGCTCCCTCCCAATGAATGCATCTCAAAATACATAAATCAAATTCTAATAGAACTGAAGAAAGAAATACATAACTACACAACAATAGTGGTTGTTATTGTTGTTATTAAGTACCATGGAATCGGTTCTGATTCATAGCAACCCTGTATAGGGTTTCTGAGACTTATAAAAGAAGATCTTGATATACCACTTTTGATGAAGGACAGAATAACGAGAAATAAATTCAACAAAGACACCAAGGAATAAAACAACATAATCAATCAGCCTGATCTCATAGACATATACAGAACCCTCAACCCAACAACAGCAGAATATGCATTATTTTCCAGTGCAAATGGAACATTCTCCATAACAGACCATATGTTAGACAACAAAGCAAATCTCAATAAATTTTAAAA
>NW_006416379.1:0-517 GCF_000296735.1 Chrysochloris asiatica | reverse complement strand
AATTTTACCAGTGAATTCTACCAAACATTCAGAGAAGATTGGACACTAATTCTACTCAAACATTATATAGAAAAGAATGAAAAACTCCTAAAAAATTTTTATAAAGTAAGCATAATTCTGATACAAAACTTGGCAAAGCCATCACTAAGAAAGAAAATTATAGACGAATATCCCTCATGAATATAGATGCAAAAATTATCAACAAAACCCTAGACAATAGAATCCAATAATATATCAAAAAATAATACATCATGACCAAGTGAGATTTATACTAGTTATTCAGGTTTGGCTCAAAATTAGAAAAGTAATGAACATCATATAAATAAATAATGGAAACAAATCACGTGATCATATCAAATGATGCAGAAAAGGCATCTGAAAAATCCAACACTCATTCTTGATAATAATACTCAACAAAATAGAAATAGAAAGAAAATTCATCAACATAATTAAGTGCATATATCCAAAACCACAGTTAACATCAATATCAATGGTGAGAAACTGTAGTCATTCCCCT
>NW_006416378.1:3414-3946 GCF_000296735.1 Chrysochloris asiatica | reverse complement strand
AATTACTACTTTGTTGAATGTTTTGATCAGGAATGGATGTTGGATTTTGTGAAATGCATTTTCTTCATCAATTGATAAGGTCATGTGGTTCTTTTCCTGTTTCTTATTTATATGGTGGATTACATCAATTGCTTTTCTAATGTTGAACCAGCCTTGCATCCCAGATATGAATTCCACTTGCTCATGGATGTATTATTTTTTTGATGTGCTGTTGGCTAGGATTTTGTTGAGAATTTTTGCATCTATGTTCATGAGGGGTAATGGTCTGTAATTCTATTTCTTAGCAATATCCTTCCCTGGTTTTGGTAATAGGGTTATGCTTGCTTCTTAATATGTATTAGGAAGTTTTCCATCCTCTTTATTCTGGAATAATTTGAGTAGAATTGGTGGCAGCTCTTTCCTGAATGTTTGGTAAAACTCTAGTGAAACCATCTGGACCTGGACTTATTTTGGTTGGGAGTTTTTGATGACCTGATCATTTTCTTCTTTTGTTATGAGTCTGTTCAAGTTTTCTACTTCACTCTGTGTAAGT
>NW_006416378.1:902-1704 GCF_000296735.1 Chrysochloris asiatica | reverse complement strand
TGTGACAGTCTCAGTTAATCATGATCACAGTTACTCACTACTGAATCATAAGAATCTTATCCCCGTCTCTTTTCACCAGACCATCTAAACAAGGTAAAAACTATTCAGTGGGGACACTATCTTCCCCTGCATACTCTTAAACTAAACTTCCTCTTAAAAACTTGTAAGCCAGTCACTACATGCCTTTATCATCCCCTCATTTTAGATAGCCAATGTCTGAGTTGCCTGTCCCTATCTATCCTGTATATAGAGGGGATAGCATTGATAAATGATGTGAAGGATGTGAAGACTCCTTCCCTTTCTGTTGGTATTTTGAGCTAATATCCATGAGTCTGACAACCACAAGGTTTACTATACTGGAAATGACAAATTGAAGAGGAATGGTGTTGCACTCATCGTCAAAAAGAATGTATCCAGATCATTCATGAGGTACAACGCTATCTCTGATAGTACAGGGAAGGCACACTTTGAGTAGCAAATGTCCAAGTTGCCCATCCTTGTCTACGCTGTGTATGGAGGGGTGGGAATGATGCTTGCTGTAAAGATTTGTTCCCTCTTTTGAGCTACTGCATCCAGAGGTGTAGGTCAAGTTTATCAAATTGTATCAGATTACTCTTTTTTCCTTTTCTTTCTTTATCTAGTTGAGCTCTGATCATCTAGTCATTGAAGCCAGATCAAGTGGGTATATCTGCAAGTTTGGGTGTTCGTGTGCATATGCCCTCTCTTCTTATCAGCTGAACACTTGATTCTCCACTCTAGTCCTCTGTGGCTATGTCACTGACTCTGGGCCGAAGAGTCTCCA
>NW_006416378.1:0-802 GCF_000296735.1 Chrysochloris asiatica | reverse complement strand
TGTGACAGTCTCAGTTAATCATGATCACAGTTACTCACTACTGAATCATAAGAATCTTATCCCCGTCTCTTTTCACCAGACCATCTAAACAAGGTGAAAACTATTCAGTGGGGACACTATCTTCCCCTGCATACTCTTAAACTAAACTTCCTCTTGAAAACTTGTAAGCCAGTCACTACGTGCCTTTATCATCCCCTCATTTTAGATAGCCAATGTCTGAGTTGCCCGTCCCTATCTATCCTGTATATAGAGGGGATAGCATTGATAAATGATGTGAAGGATGTGAAGACTCCTTCCCACTCTGTTGGTATTTTGAGCTAATATCCATGAGTCTGACAACCACAAGGTTTACTATACCGGAAATGACAAATTGAAGAGGAATGGTGTTGCACTCATCGTTAAAAAGAATGTATCCAGATCAGTCATGAGGTACAACACTATCTCTGATAGTACAGGGAAGGCACACTTTGAGTAGCCAATGTCCAAGTTGCCCATCCTTGTCTACGCTGTGTATGGAGGGCTGGGAATGATGCTTGCTGTAAAGATTTGTTCCCTCTTTTGAGCTACTGCATCCAGAGGTGTAGGTCAAGTTCATCAAATTGTATCAGATTACTCTTTTTTCCTCTTCTTTCTTCATCTAGTTGAGCTCTGATCATCTAGTCATTGAAGCCAAATCAAGTGGGTATATCTGCAAGTTTGGGTGTTCATGTGCATATGCCCTCTCTTCTTATCAGCTGAACACTTGATTCTCCACTCTAGTCCTCTGTGGCTATGTCACTGACTCTGGGCCGAAGAGTCTCCA
>NW_006416377.1:4152-4693 GCF_000296735.1 Chrysochloris asiatica | reverse complement strand
CTACAGTGGTCAAAACAGCTTGGTACTGGTACAATGAAAGGTACACAGATCAATGGAACAGAATCGAGAATCCAGAAATTAACGTATCTACATACAGCCAATTGATCTTCGACAAAACAGCAAAATATGTCCCATGGGGAGGGGATAGTCTATTCAACAGATGGTGCTGGCAGAATTGGAAAATGATATGTAAATGTCTGAAACAAGACCTTCACCTCACTCCCTATACAAAAACCAACTCAACATGGATTAAGGACCTAAGTGTGAATCCCAGAATTATGAAGGTCATCAGTGAAAAATTTGGGACAAATGTGAAAGCACTAATGATGGGAATACATGGACTACAAACAAAACATTGTGAAAACCACACAAACAAAATAGATAAAATTGATGTGTGGGACATACTAAAAATTAAAAATCTATGTACATCGAAAGACTTCACCAGAAGAGTATGGAAAAAAATCTTTTGCAATGACATATCAGACAGGGGACTCATTTCCAGAATATACAGGAAACTGCAACACCTCTACAAGAAAAAGAC
>NW_006416377.1:0-1272 GCF_000296735.1 Chrysochloris asiatica | reverse complement strand
GGGGCACGGGGGAAGGATTGCATGGAAGGGATTGTAACCATGGCAATGAGACGATATACGATAGAATGAATGTAAAACTAATGTTCTCCCATGTATACTATCACATAATTCACAATAAATAATTTAAGGAAAAAACAAACAAACAAACTACATATCCAAGATCCTAGTTTAGACCAGTCTATTTTCGTTTAAAAACAATATATTATAAGGAAATACTAAATTTTCTTCTGTAATGATTGTTGTTGTTGTTAATTATCATTGAGTAGGTTCTGACTCATAATGACCTTGTATAGAGTTTCCAAGGAGTGGCTGGTGAATTTAAACCACTGACATTGCAGTTCTAACTGACCTTGTGGTCAAGTACTTATGCTATAGCACCACACCAGGGATGTAATGAAAGATGCAAAAATTACACGTTGTTTTGGCAAGTACTATAACAAATAATTAGGATTATGTCCAGTTCAATGTCATTATCACCAAGGAACTCATATTCATTAATAGATAGCAAAAGTAGTTATTGTAAGCACTGGACTATTAACTGCAAGATCAACAATGCAAACTTACCAGCTGCTGTATGGGATAAAAATCAGACTTTCTACTCCCATAAAAATTTACAGAAACACTATAAGTCAGAATCAACTCGATGACAGTGGATTTTTTATTTTAGTATATCCCAATTAGTAAATAAATGATCAAAATGAATGTCGGAGAGACTCTGAAGCATGCTTCCCAGCATAGAGATGCTAAAGCAAATGGATGAAATGAGGAGGTAAAAGAGCTGAACAGAAAATTTCAAAAGGCAGCTCAAGATGGCAAAGTCAAATATTATAATGAAATATGCAATGATTTGGAGTTAGAAAACCAAAAGAGAAGAACAAACTCAGCATTTCTCAAGCTGAAAGAACTCAGGGAAAAAAATTCAAGCCTCAAATTTCACTAATGAAGTGCAAAATATTGAATACGGCAGAAAGTATCAAAAGAAAATGGAAAGAAAAGTGAGGGGAGACACAAAAGAACACTCAAAGATGCAGATAATACCATTTGACCTAGCCTCGATGGTTTGATAATCAGAACTCGATGAGAGGAAGATTTTTTTTGAAATGATAAAGGAAATAAGAGTAAAGTGCAATATTTTTTTGAACTTGACCTATACTCATGGCTGTAGTAGCTCAAAATACCAACAGAGAGGGAAGGAGTCTTCACATCAAGTATCAATGCTATCCCCTCTGTACACAGGGTAGATAGGGACGGGCAACTTAGACATTGGCTACC
>NW_006416376.1:3648-4379 GCF_000296735.1 Chrysochloris asiatica | reverse complement strand
CTGTGGCCCTAATAATTAAGTATGTGTTTTGGTAATTTTTTATGTTTTCTGATTACCTCCAGGAAGATGTGATCAGGATGTGTTCTTCCCTTTTCACTCTCCTTATTGCTTAACTCAGAATAACTTTTTTGGGCCTCAGTTGGGCCTGGGCCTCAGCAGCGGGCCGTTTGGGCCTCGGCTGGGTAGGTTGAGCCTAGGGTGGGCGGTGTGGGCCTCTGGGAGCCTGGGCGTCAGTGACTGGGCTACAGGAGGGTTGGGCCTCGGGCTGGCAGTTTGGGCCTCAGGGGGCCTGGGTATCAGCAGCTGGGCACCGCCGGCTTGGGCTTCAGCGGGCGGGTTGGGCAGATTGGGCCTCGGGGGCCCTGTGGCTCGGGGACCGGACTGACGGTGGGTTGAGTCTCAGGGGCACTGGGCCTTGGCGTCAGTGTTATGCAGCGGGTTGGGACTCAGGGACCCTGGGCTTCCGTGGCCTGGCTAGGCGATTTGGGCCTTGGTTGGGCCTGGGCCTTTGTGACCAGTTTGTGTGTGGGTTGGGCCTCAGGCCAGGCCTTGGCCTCAGTGGGAGTGTCTGGGCCTTGGGACGGCCTTGGTCTCAGTGGGCAGGCCTGTGCCTTGGGCATTCCTGAGCCTCGGCTGCTTGGCAGAGGGCTGGTCTAGGCCAGGGCAGTAGAGGGCTGGGGGTAATGGCTGCAGGGAGGTAGTGTCTGTATTTGATGATGTAAAAGATGCCT
>NW_006416376.1:0-1318 GCF_000296735.1 Chrysochloris asiatica | reverse complement strand
CCCTCTTTTGAGTCACTGCTCCATAGGTATAGGTCAAGTTCATCAGACCGTATCAGCTCACTCTTTTTTTTTTTTTTCCCTTCTTCTTTCCTCTCCTGGTTGAGATCCGATCATTAGGTCATCCGGTCCAGGTCACGTGGGTATTATCTGCAAGTGTGGGCGCTCCTGTGTATATGTCCTCTCTTCCCATCAGCCAGTAGCTCCACTCTCCTCTTGAGTCCTCCGTGGCCACGCCACTGACTCTGGGCCCAAGAGACCCCAGGCCTCTTCACATTGTTTGCCAACCAGGTCCCCAACTGGGTCCACAGAAGTCCACTAAACAATGTAGGACTTAGCTTGCCACTTCATTGCTGCTTATACCCCACGTCCCCCCATCGGTGATGTGTATGGTCACCAATCAAAGCGTGCATTTCCGTTGAGTCTTAGTCTTGGAAGGGGGTTTGCGTTGAGAGGACCTGACCACTTGCCTTCATGTTTTCTAGGGAAGCGATTTGTTTGTTCTTGTAGTAACAGTCCATCTGCCTCCATTTTTCCTGCAGGTCTTTCTTTCAAGAGGTATCTTTTATTCTTCTAGCCGCTCCAGGCTGGTCTGCTCATCCTTTCACGTAGAGATTTCTCATCTCTGGAGATCTGGATGTGTTTCCGGTTTCTACCTGTAGTTTTATGTATTGCAAAGGCTCCACAAGAAGCCTCGTTCACTGGGTACGCCGTAGCCCCATTTTAGGTATTCCGATCAGTCATAGGTAGAAGACGGACTTACAAGACTTCTAGTGTGGTGTTTCTGACTATTCCTTTCTCTCCCTCTCCAGTGTCTACTCTATATTATAATGCGAGGGAAACCAAGATTAAAACAAACAAACAAACAAACAAACAAACAAACAAAAAACATAGTCAAGCATCTTAACACGATTCCCCCCACCCGATTCCAACCATGACTCAATCCCTGTATCTCAGAGCTCTGCCGTTCCAAGGCTGTGCATACATCATCCTTTATCTCTGTCCCATTTAGCCCTTTCGAACATGCCCAATTGTTCTCCCATCTGCCCCGTTTCTCCACTTCCCTCTCCCTCCCTGTGTATTGCCCCCCTCCCTAGCAGCCAGGCTCTCCTGTGTCCAATCCCCACCCTGTGCTCTGCCCTCCCTCCTTCTTCCCACCTATCACCAACTTCCCAACAAACAACAAAGACTTCCTCCTACCCCCTTTTAGTATAATTTCTTTTTCTTAGTCTTTTACAGTAGTGTTCCTATGCAGTATTTCTCTTTTTGTGACTGACTAATTTCACTCAGCATAATGTCCTCAAGGTTCATCCATGTTATG
>NW_006416375.1:1546-4209 GCF_000296735.1 Chrysochloris asiatica | reverse complement strand
ATGGTGAGACTTTGTCTCTCATACTTCTGACATGTTATTAGGAGGGACCAGTCCCTGGAGGACATTGTGCTTCATGCTTGGTAAAGTGAAGGGCAAATGAAAAAGAGAAAGATCTCAAACAAGATGGATTAGCACAATGGCAGTAGCAATGAGCTCAAGCATAACGATTGTGAGGGTGGTACAGGACCACACAGTGTTTCATCCTGTTGTGCATAGGGTGCTATGAGTCGGAACTGACTCGACAGCACCTAAGAACCAGTGTTCTGTATGTTTTCATAATGACTTGAAATCCCATAAGGTATAAGTCCCTGTTAGGCTTTCAAAATACATATGAAAAAGGCTCATAATGTGAATTTAGAAACAGAAATTAGTCTACCTTTCCAACATTATTGAGGCTTTCTAACATTGTAAGTTTGTTGTTATTGTTGCTAAGTGCAGTCGAGTCAATTCTGACCCATAGCAACCCTGTATAGGGTTTCCAAGGAGCAGCTGGTGAGCTTGAACCACCCACCGATCTTGTGGTTCAAATGACTTTGTAGTCCAGCGCATTCGCCCACAGTGCCACACCAACCTATTAAGTAATAAGAAAGTTATTTAGAAAAGTTTTGAATTTAGACATAGAAACATATAATGATGTGAAGTATGTAAAGAACATAAACAACCTTTAAATTTACATTGACCCAGCACACTGTAATATAAGAAAATACAACATAAATCTAAACAACCTCCTTAATCTCTAACCTTAGAAGAAAAGATGCATCATTTGACTGTAGATAGCTCCCAACTTATGATATATGCAAGTCACAATGGGCTGTGCTTATGATTGTTGTTTTGGGGGGTGAAGAGCATTGGGGTACAGCTTATGATTAGTAAAGGATCGCTGGTGGCTCAGTGGGTTAAGCTAGCCAAAGGTTGACAGTTTGAATCCACAATCCTCTGAGATGAAGAAAGATGAGGCAGTCTAATTCTACAAAGATTTACAGCCTTATAAATCCTATGGAGCAGTTCTACTCTGCTTATCAGGGTGCTTTGTAATCCTTTATGGACCCCACTTGATAGCAGTGGGTTTGGGCATCATTATTAATATGTGTGATGCTGTAGGATAAGCACTGGACAGCTAACCAAAAGGTCAGAGGTTCAAAACCAACAGCTGCTCCTCAGAAACCGTATACAAGATCACTATGCGTTGGAACTGACTTGAAAGCACTTAAGAACAATTACAACATTAATATGTAGTGCATAGGGTGTTGGAGTGTTTAATTCACTGATGTTATCATATTCAGATGTTCATTCACAGATGTTCAATGTTGTGCTTTACATTCAAAACACTGCCATGTAGCAGGCTATGAAACTGGAAGAAGAAGAAAAAAAGAGGTATTTGACTTATGTCAGAGCCAAATTACGGCAGACTCATTGAAATGGAACCCTGAGATAAGTTGGGCGCAGCCTGTACCCTGGAGAAAAGACATAACATATGATGTCTTTGATATGACACTGGCTTGTGACAAATATACACAGAAGCCCTGAATGTCTGCTCACTCCCTGAGAGAAACCAGAGATGGAACTGAGATTCTGTCCACCACCAAAGACCTTAGACTGCAGTAGCTGAACTACACGGGACCTCTCAAACTGTGGGTAAACCTTCCGAGAGAGACCCATCATTGAAGGTGAAAGCCTGAAGTCTAACTAACCCTTGAATTAACACTGTAATTGTTCATTCTGATTCTCTGGTTCTAAATGAATGTTGGGAGGTCTTACTTGTGTGCCCTGCCAGAACTACCTTGCAATCAACTAAACAAGTTGGTGCATGACAAACCTAAGCATCTCTCGACTCATTTTCTAATATAGAATTAGACACAACAACTAGTAAAAACTATCCTATGCTGTTAAATGCTGCTGTTAAAGGCCGTGGAGTAGGTTCTGATTCACAGTGACCCTGTATAGGGTTCCCGAGGAGCAGCTGGTGGGTTTGAATTGCCAACCTTGTGGTTTGCAGTCTAGTATTGATCCTACAGTGCCACATCAGGACTCCATGTTGTGGTTGTTAAGTGCCATCGAGTCGGTTCCGACCCATAGCAACCAGATAGGGTTTCCAGGGAGCAGTTGGTGAGCTTGAACCACCGACCCTGCAGTTTAAACAGTTTTACAGTCTGGCACATTAAGCGACAGTGTCACACAAGGATTCCACACTCAAAGGTAATGGAACATTAATCAATCATGAAAAGGAATGAAGTTCCATAGAAATTGCTGGTGTATGTTCTGCTGTGTATATTCTTAGTAACAAGAACAATAAAATAAGTTGTAGGCAAGTCCATAGAAAGATTTGTGGTTGCCAGGGAGTGGAGGGAGAAAAGACTTAATAATGAAGACTTAATAGAATATTGGGATCCTGACACGGCACTGTAGGATAAGCACTGAATTGTAAGGTCAGTTTAAATAGCAAAGTCAGAGGCTCAAACCCACCAGCTATTCCTTGGAAACCCTATACAGTATCAGTATGAGTGGAAACCAACTTGAAGGCACTTAACAACAACTTGAAGGCAACTTAACAAAATGAGTGTGGGGTGTCCTTTGGAGGTAATGAAATGTTTTGGAACTAAATATTGGTTTCACGGCATTGTGATAGTACAGTGACAGAATTGTACACTGTAAAATGGCTAATG
>NW_006416375.1:0-476 GCF_000296735.1 Chrysochloris asiatica | reverse complement strand
CAGAAACCGCTGCCATATAGCCAAGCTACAATCACACTCTATAAAACACCAAAACCCAGGCAAGAACAAATACCAACTGCCACATACCAGGGAAGCAGACAACTCCTGTGAAAGTTATTCTGCGTTAAGCAATAAGAAGAGTGAAAAGGGAAGCACACATCCTAACCACATCTCCCTGGAAGCAATCAGAAAGCATAAAAAATAAAAGAACACATATTCAATTAAGTATTAAGGCCACAGATAAACAGTAACATGTCCAAGAAGCAAAAGCAGATGACCATATCAGCACATGTCCAGAAAAAAGATAAACTGTCTGAGACAAATGAACTAGAGGTAAACCTGGACTCCATTCTGGAAGGAGGGCAGGCCTTGGAAAAGCTTGAGAAGGAATTCAGGAAAATGATTATAAAATGTTTCAAAACACTTTACAATGGAGTTGAGAAAAATAGGGAAGAAGTCAGCAAAGTGCTACAGGA
>NW_006416374.1:3072-4241 GCF_000296735.1 Chrysochloris asiatica | reverse complement strand
GACCTTGCGGTTCGCAGTCCGATTCGTAACCACTACGCAACCCCAAAATAATTCTAAAGACAGCTTTTTGAGCTAATAGCATCACCATCTTCTAAGATTCATTTGCATATTGAGGTTAATCACCCAATACCTTCAAACATTTTCAAAGGAAACCAATAATGCAATTCACAAAATCCCTGCTTGAGTTGGAAATGACAGTGAGAGGGCACCTAGCATTTCCCTGACCCACGTACAATGTGATGGACATTCTAGACTAAAATCACTGCAAACTTGGGCAATCTGAACTCACAGCTTTGTCAGACAGTTCTCTCTGATTATACTTTGGTGTTTTGAGCCCGTCATAGCTAGTTACAAATGGAACTTCCTAGTAAGTGTCTCACTAATGGGTCTTAGGAGTACTGTTGTGGTGCTGTAGGATAAACACTGGGCTGTTAACCACAAAGTCTGTGGGAAAAGCCCACCAATCCCTCTTTGGAATCCTATGCAGTTGCAGTGCAGCTATGAGTTAGAACCCACTGGGTGTCAGGCATTAAAACCCACTGTGAGTTTTACCTCCACACATGCATGCATCTTAGTCACAAATAACATACCAAATATTCCAGGTAGATATTTGTAATTTTCGTTTCCCCTCTGAATTTTTTTTTTTTTTTTGGTATAATTAGGTTGGATATTAGACAGAAGGGAAATTCCTTGATTAGTTTGTGGGAGATAATGCTAAAAAGAGTAAAAACACTTCTATTGGCTTGTGGAAAACTTAATCATGCCTTCCAGATTCCTCACAATTCCCCAGTGAATGATTTTAATAACTAAGTACCAATCAGCATGGAAGCTTTCATACTTGTTGTTGTTAGGCGCCATCGAGTCAGTACCAACTCATAGTGCCCCTATGCACGACAGAACAAAACACTGCCTGGTCTTGGGCCAACTTCACAATCATTGCTATGTCGGAGCCAACTCACTAAGAGTTGGAATCAATTTTGTTGTTAATGTGGTTAGGTGCCATCGAGTCAGTACTGACTCAGAGTAGCCCTATGAAACACTGCCCGGTAATGGGCCAATCTCACAATCATTTCCATGCCTAAGCCCATTGCTGCCACCACTGTGCCAATTCATCTCATTGGGGGTCTTCCTCTTTATCTCCGACTTTCCACTTCACCAAACATGATATC
>NW_006416374.1:0-932 GCF_000296735.1 Chrysochloris asiatica | reverse complement strand
TTCCCTTGATGGTTCCAGGGGTTTCCGCTCCTGGACTGCAAGATCAACCACTCCCCTCATTTTGTTACAAAATGTCTACCTTTACATTTCCAACCCTCACAATCAGTCCTGATAGCAATTATTCACTATTGAACCACAGCAGTCTTATTCCCATCTCCTTTCATCGGCCCCATCCAGACAGGTTGGAAAACACTCGGTGGAGATTCTACCTTCCCCCACTCCCTCTGGAACTATGTTCTCTATTGAAAGCTTGTAAGACAGTCACTTCTTGCCTTTATAGCTCCCCCATTTGGGGTAAACAATGTCTAAGTTGCCCATCCTTGTTGACCCTGTGTGCCAAGGGGGCGGGGGGAATGATACTCGCTGTAAGGATTTGTTCCCTCCTTTGATGTACTGCATTCACAAGCATAGGTCAAGTTCATCAAATTGTTGTGGATTACCCTTTTTTTCCTCTTCTTTCTTCTTCTAGTTGAGTTCTGATCATCCAGCCATTGAAGCCAGGTCATGTGGGTACTATCTGCAAGTATGGGTGTTCTTGTGCTTATCCCCTCACTTCATATCAGCTGGACGCTTCACACTCAGCTCTAATCCTCTTTGGCCCTGTCCCTGTCTCTGGGCTCAGGAGTCCCCAGGTCTCATGCTACTACTGGCCAATCAGGTCTCAATCCAGGTAAACAGGAGTCTATTGAATGTGGTCGGACTTAGCTCATCACTTCATTGCTGTTTTTTCCCCATTTCCCCTTATCGGTGACCAACGTGGTCAGCAGCAAGACCACATGCTTGTTTATGTATTCCCCTTGAGTTTTAGTCTTGGAAGGAGGTTTGCCTTGAGGGGACCTGACCACTTTCCTTGATGGCTCCTGGGTGAACAACTTGCTTGTTCTTGTAGTAGTGAATCAGACTGCTGTTATTGCTTTTATTTTTCCTGCTGG
>NW_006416373.1:3818-4268 GCF_000296735.1 Chrysochloris asiatica | reverse complement strand
GTCACCAGAATGGAGGTGTGTAGACAGCAAGGGACCAATGAACAGATACCAAAATAAAAGAATGTCCACACCTTTATCTCAGCGGTTCTGCGAGGCATCTGTGGCCGCTCCGATCCTTCCCCCGCTTGGTCTCACCCAAGATGGTGGCTTCTAGAGCAGCCAAGCGTCCTGGACTAGAAAGCAATAGATTTCTTGCTTCTGCCACATATTCCCCCAGCAATGAGCCTTCCAATCTTCTAAATATTCCTTTATATGTGGTTCAGAGTTCTGGGACCATCCCCTGAGCCAGCTTGGTCAGGTATTCTGCCAAGAGCCTGCCCCAGCATATTTATTCCAGGGTTTTTTCCGAAGGCGAGTGCGGCGTCGGCGATTAAGGGATTACACGGAGTCATGGGTCATGATAAATTCAAAATCTTCTTATTACATGCTTTATTCTTCTCATTTCTATAC
>NW_006416373.1:0-2693 GCF_000296735.1 Chrysochloris asiatica | reverse complement strand
TAAGTATTAAAACTACCTATGATTACAAGTAGAATAAAATGTAGCTAATGTGTGGCTTCTAACTTTTAATAAAAATATACTAAAGTGTAGGAGAGTCAAAAATCTAAAATAAAAAGGGATACTAATAAAATCATGAATAAATCAGAGAATGATTCAACAAGAGAAAATTTTAACTAGGGGTCTGTGCATAAAAAATACTAAAACAACTCTTTGTGGCTCTGCCATCCAAAGAGAAAGAGAAAGAAAAAGAAAAGAAAATAGTTCATTGTTGCTTTGCAAAAACAATGAATTCTTCATGCGCAGGTTTCCCCGTATCTCATTTCTTTATTTAATTCCTCGATTAATATGTCTTAATTTCTTCATTTTAATTCCTTAATTAATTATGGCTGTTGCCAGTATTCTGTGCTGTTGTTGGCGGAGCTCTTTACTACATGTCTACCCGATCCGCCATCTTATTTGTTCTCCTGCATTATTTATTTATTATTTATTTTAGATCTAGTTGATTTTTTCCCCTCAGGTCTATATTGGTGTGGTGCTGTAGGAGAAGCACTGGACTGCTAACCGCAAGGCCAGTGGTTCAAACCAACTAGCCACTCCTTGGGAACCCTATACAGAGTTGCTATGAGTTGGTACTGATTTTATGGAATATAACAACAAATATTATTTGCTAACTCTTTTTTGCTTGCTTGGTTTATCAATTTCTGAGTGGGATATTTTAAAATCTTCTGCACTGAATATAGATTTGTCCATTTTTCCTTATAATTTTACCAGGTTTTGCTTTTAATATTTTTAAGCTATGTTATTAGGAACATATTAATATATAACATTTTTGTTGCATTGATGTTTTTAATAGTAATAATAATCTTTTCTTCCTAACAGTTCTGTGTGCCTTCAAGCTGTTTGCTTGGTGTTAATAGGATTGTACTGATATTCAAGTGCAGGTATACACTAAAAGTGTTTCAAACCTCCACAGGGACGCTCAGCTCTGAAGCCAAACCCAAGCCCGAGGTCTATTCCACTCTCCTCAAAAGCACCTGCCATGGGGGTGAGCATGCAGCCTGCTTCACAGAGCTGCGCAGGAACTTTGTGAACATTCGCCCAGCCAAGTTGAAGAACCTGATCCTACTGGTAAAGCACTGGTACCACCAGGTGAGTTCCTCAGGTATACCTACTAGCCCATCCCAGGAAGAAACTACTGTCATGGCAACTGCCTCCGCCAATCAGCTCCTCCCTTACACAGACATCTTCCTTCCTTCACTTCTTATTGGCTTTCCAAAGTGAAAGGACCACCTTCACCATCCTCCATTTTCTGTCTAATACTGGTAACTACTGGATGAGTGAGAACATTTACTTCATTAAGTACAAATTCTACATTTCTTGTGGTTGTTGCTCACTGTCCCTCTCCAAGTCATGTGTCCCGTCTCTTCACACTACCAGGGTGTCTTTACTGTTGGTTATACTGCACCCTCAATCAAAAAAAAAAACAAAACCAAAAATCAGTAGACATTTATTCCTCAGTTTTTGTGTGAGAGTGCAAAGATGCATTTGAAAGACTGTGATGGATAAAGAGCATCAGCCATGGCCTCTGGGCTGGCCTGGTTTACAGTTAGATTAGGAAAAGGGAAGGAAAAAGGGTAACTTTCCCAGTTCACACAAACAGTGTTTCTGGCAAACACAGTTATTTACAAGTTTCAAACTACATTTTACTAGAGTCAAGGGCAGACTTCAAAAAGGCCACTTAGAGTACAATTTAAACTTGGGTGAAGATCCTGCAAATTTTAGGGCAAAGTAATTAGTAGACTCTCCAATATAAGACTGTGCTCTTGTTTCCCAGGGTTGGTCAATTTTGCTCTTTTAGAATTATAGTCACACAGATGTTAACTTATAAATAGCAATGCCTTTGTGTTCTATGTCCTAAGTATCAGAGTGTTCCAAAGATTTGATGAATTGCAGCTTTGTTGTTGTTGTTGCGTGCCATCAAGTGATACCTACTTATAGCTACCAAATGCACAACAGAACGAAACACTGCCCGGTCCTGGACCAACCTCACAATTGTTGCCACACTTGAGCCCATTGATGCTGCCACTTTGCGAATCCATCTCGCTGGGGTCTTCCTCTTTTTCTCTGACCTTACCAAACATGATATCTTTCTCCATCAACTGGTCCCTTCTGACAATATGCCTGAAGTATGAGAGATGAAGTTTGGCCATCCTGGCCTCCAAGGAACAAGCACTCTGGCTGTACTTCTTCCAACACAGATATTTGTTCTTTTGGTAGTCCTTGGAATTTTTGATATTCTCCTCCAACAAAATAACTCAAAAGCATCAATTCTACAGTCTTCCTTATTAACTGTCCAGTTTTCGCATGCATATGAGGTTACTGAAAATACCATGGCTTGGATCAAGTGCACCTTTGTCTTCAAACTGACATCTTTGCTCTTCAACACTTTAAAATGATCTTGTGCAGCAGATTTGCCTAATGCAATACGTTGTTTGAGTTCTTGACTGCTGCTTACATGAGTGTTGATGGTTACTCCAAGAAAATTAAGTCCTTGACAACTTCAATCTTTTCTCCATTGATAAGAATGTTATTTATTGATCCAGTGGTGAGGATTTTTGTTTTCTTTACATTGAGATGCAATCCATACCGAAGGCTGTGCTCTTTGATCTTCATCAGTAAGTATTTTAAGTCCT
>NW_006416372.1:4591-5049 GCF_000296735.1 Chrysochloris asiatica | reverse complement strand
GCAGGCTCAGGGGATGGTGCTAGAACTCTGAACCACATATAAAGGAATATTTAGAAGCTTGGAAGGCATACAGCTAGGGGAATTTGTAGCAGAATCAAGAAATCCATTGCTTTTTAATTTAGGACGCTCACCTGCTCACGGAGCTGCCATCTTGGGAGAGACCAAGTGGGGGAAGGATCAGAACAGCCACAAACGCCTGACACAACCGTGGAGATACCGGGATACAGGTGTGGACATTCTTTTATTGGTATGTGTTCATTGCTCTCTCACTGTCTGTGCACCTCCATTCTGGTTACTAGAGGGGATGCCTGAGCAAATGGACACCCCACACCCTCCCTTGGAGGGTTCTACTAAGCATGCAAACAGATCTCGAATTTTAAAGTAACCGTTTCAATGAAAACCAAATGGCCACCACTTGTGTCGGTTTGTCGTACTGTGGTGGCTTATGAGTTGCTGTG
>NW_006416372.1:0-1171 GCF_000296735.1 Chrysochloris asiatica | reverse complement strand
GATGCCAGCTTGAGGACAAAGGTGTGCCTGACCCAAGGAATGGTGTTTTCAATAACCTTATGCATGCATAAGCTGGACAGTGAATAAGGAAGACCAAAGAAGAATCGATGCTTTTGAGTTATGGTGTTGGAGGAGAATATTGGAAGTGCTAATGGCTGCCAAAAGAACCAATAGATTGGAAGAAATGCAGCCAGAGTGCTCCTTGGAAGCCAAGATAGCCAAATTTCATCTCTCATACTTCAGACATATTGTCAGCAGGGACCAGCACTGGAGAAGGATATCATGCTTGGTAAGATGGAGGGTCAGAGAAAAAGAGGAAGACCCCCAACAAGATGGATTGGCCAAGTGGTAGCATCGATGCACTCAAGCGTGGCAACAGTAGTGAGTTTGGCCCAGCATCGTCCAGTTTTTTGTTCTGCTGTGCATATGTTCGCTATGGTTTGTTACCAACTCGATGGCACCTAACAACAACAACTGTTCCATGACATTTGTCCCTCAAAAAATAAATGGGAATTCTTTCTCACGCAGATAATTAATTCCCAAAAAGAACTTCTTGCCTTCGTTGAATGTTAACATATGTCCTGTAAAGATTCAGTATATAGCCTGTACTAACTGCTATAAATATGAAGTCTAGAATCTGGCAACCTATTCAGATCTGCAGAGTCATGTCATTTCAAGTGGTATTTGGTACAGAAACACATAATATTTAGAAATATACACCAAATATAATATAATATTAAAAATATACCCCATGTATAATATCAATCTACAAATGTTTAAAAATATACAAAAATCCTCACCAGTGGATCAATAAACAACATTGTTATCAAGGGAGAAAAGAATGAAGTTGTCAAGGAACAGAGATTCAGGTGGTGAGGATGTCAGGTAGATTACAGGCTACAATAGATTCTCTTAAATGGAGAGAAAAGTTAATAGACTATAAGGTAAACCCAAAGAAAGTTAATACTTCACAACATACCATGAAAATGAACTTCCTAGAAGAACAAGCAAATATGAAAACTAAGAATAAACTAACAAGAAATAACACAAAACACAAACTTAGTACAAGAAGGCATGCAGAACAAAGGAACGAACAGCACTACCAAAAAATTAATATAATGGCAGCAATTAATTCATACCTATTGATAATTACATTGAATGTCAATGGATT
>NW_006416371.1:2521-3089 GCF_000296735.1 Chrysochloris asiatica | reverse complement strand
GGCTGGTAGTTTCGAACCGCTGACCTTAAGGTTCACAGCCCGATTCGTAACCACTACGCTACCAGAGCTCCTTAGTAGAACTTGTAGGGAAAGTAAAAAACATGTACTTTTGAATCTGCAAGGTTTGTGGCCCAGAGCCAACAGTTTAGGCAAGACCAAACAGCAAGACCAAGTGGGGGAGCAGACACACCACGGAAAAATGAATGAAACAAATGAGAATGAAAACACAACATACCAAAATCTTTGGGACACGGTGAAAGTAGTGCTAAAAGGACATTTTTTTTTTTTTTTTTTGCAATAAATGCACACATACTAAAAGAAAAAAAGAACCAGAATTAACACATTAACACAGCATCTACAACAATTATAAACAGACCAACAGAGGGAACCTACACCCACCAAAAAAAAAAAAAAAATTAAAGATTAAAGCAGAAATAAATGAGATAGAAACCAGAAAAACTATAGAAAAATCAACAGGACAATAAGCTAGTTGTTTGAAAGGTTTAACAAAATTGACAGACCATTGGAAAACCTAGCCAAAGAAAAGAGGGAGAAGACACAAATAACA
>NW_006416371.1:0-541 GCF_000296735.1 Chrysochloris asiatica | reverse complement strand
CCCTCTTCATGCTATACCTAGATCTCTGTATCTCAGAGCCCTGTTCTTTCAAGGTTGAGTATGCATCACTATTTACCTCTGTCCCGCTAGGCCATGCAAACCTGTCTCATTGTTCCCATATCTATCTTGTTCTTCAGCCTCTTCCCCACTTCTTGTATTGACCACCCCAACACCCAAACTAAACCCCCCAACCCAACCCCATTTTGGTTACCTTACATTCCATTAGTTCTTCCCTCCATTTAAGACAGTCTATTTTATCCAATAATCTACATGACCTTCCCACCACCTGGATCTATGTTCCTCTGTGTTTACCTTTTATCACATTGTAATCGTTTTGATCATAGATTGACCTCCCAGATCCTCTGTTCTTATAATTTTATTCTGTTCTTGACTCTTCCATTTGTTGATTGAGCTCAGGGTGATGCTGCCATGTACATCATTCTGTAGTTGTTGTGTGTTCTTGTTGGTTCTCAGGCCACAGAACTTCTTTTAGGATGTTTTTCAGAGCACGGTTGGCTTTGGCAAAATCCCTTAGCTTCTG
>NW_006416370.1:3228-4149 GCF_000296735.1 Chrysochloris asiatica | reverse complement strand
AACAAGGAAGCGGCAAGCCACCGCATAACATGGATGAACCTTAAGGACATTATGCTGAGTGAAATTAGTCAGTCACAAAAAGAAAAATACTGCATGGGACCACTACTGTAAAAGACTAAGAAAAAGAAATTATACTAAAGGGGGGTAGGGGGAAGTCTTTGTCGGTTGCTGGGAAGTTGGTGGTGAGTAGGGGGAAGGGGGAGGGTGCAGTGCAGGGTGGGGATTGGACTCAGGAGAACTTGGGTGCTGGGGAGGGGGGCAATATACAGGGAGGGAGAGGGAAGTGGAGAAATGGGGCAGATGGGAGAACATTTGGGCATGTTTGAATGGGCCAAATAGGACAGAGATAAAGGACAATATATGCACAGCCTTGGAACTCCAGGGCTCTGAGATACAGTGATTGAGTCATGGGTGGAATGGGGGTTGGGGGGGAATCGTGTTAAGATGCTTGGCTATTTTTTGAATCTTGGTTTTCCTTGCATTATAATATAATAAAAAAAGAGTAGACACTGGAGGGGGAGAGAAAGGAATAGTCAAAAACATCACACTAGAAGGCTTGTAAGTCCGTCTTCTGCTTATAACTGATTGGAATACCTAAAATGGGGCTACAGCATACCCAGTGAACGAGGCTTTCTGTGGAGCCTTTTCAATACATAAAACTATAGGTAGAAACCTGAACCAAATCCAGATATCCAGAGATGAGAAATCTCCACTTGAAAGGATGATCAGACCAGCCTGGAGCGGTGAGAAGAACAAAAGATACTTCTTGAATGAAAGACCTACAGGAAAAATACAAAACAATAGAGGCAAATGGACTTTTACTACAAGATCAAACAAATCACTTCCCTAGGAGACATCAAGGCAAGTGTTCAGGTCCTCTCAATGCAAACCCCCTTCCAAGACTAAGACTCAATGGAAATA
>NW_006416370.1:0-493 GCF_000296735.1 Chrysochloris asiatica | reverse complement strand
AGAAGATGGAAGGAATATACAGAGTCACTGTAACAAAAGGAAATGGTTAATGCTCAACCGTTTCAAGAGACAGCATAGGATCAAGAACCAATGATTCTTAGGGAGGAAGCCCAAGGTGCATTGAAGGAATTGGCAAAGGACAAGGCACCAGGAATTGATGGAATAAAAATTGAAATCTTTCAAGGAAGTGAGGTGGCAGAGAAAGCATTGACTCATCTTTGCCTAGAAATTTGGAAGACAACTATCTGGCCAACTGATTGAAGAGATCCGTATTTGTGCCCATTCCAAAGAGGTAACCCAATGGAGTGAGGAAATCATTGGACAATATCTTTGATATCCCACGAGAATAAAATTTTACTAAAGGTAATACAGAAATGGCTGCAAACATACACTGACAGAGAACTTTCAGAAGTTCAAGCTGGATTCAGAAGAGGTATGGAACGAGGGATATCATTGCTGATGTCAGATGGATCTTGGCTGAAAGCAGAGAATA
>NW_006416369.1:1861-3104 GCF_000296735.1 Chrysochloris asiatica | reverse complement strand
ATATAAACATTTAAAAAGTTACATTTATAAGATATTAATCAATGACTTCCCATTTATGGACCTCCCTTGTTTTCTCACTTGTTCTGTGCAACATACTCCTGCCTCAATGCCCATACCCAGTCACAGTGAGCTGGTCCAACTTGGGTACCTCACATGAGCTGGGCAAATTATAGTCCTTTTCCAGATGTTGTCTGTCCCCTAATTAAAGTTATTTGGTTCAAGTGGGGGCACGTCACCCAGCTGAACAAATCAGAGGGCTTTTTCTAGAGGATGGGAACCAGAATTGAAATAGTCCACCTTTTTCTTAGCAGAGAAAAAAAAATATGATTAAAGCAAAAAGAATAACAGAGATGAGAATCTTCACCTAATTCGTCTCACTTTCATAATTCCTTACCTTGAGTTCGATAGAATAAGTACTAGACTGCTAACCTAAAAGTCAGCAGTTTAAACCACCAGGTGCTCCTGGAAATCCTGTACAATGTTGCTATGAGAGTCAGAACCAACTTGAAAACATTTAAAAACAGCATCTTCAAAATCAGTTTTAGAAAAAACAAAAATTTCTCCTTTATAGTTTAAAAAAACTTAAAAACCCTATGAAAAGGGCCTAATAAAGTTCTTCTGTGTGTTCATAAGACCATTTGCAAGTTTTCTGCTATAAAAATGCACTTCTTGAAATCATTCTAATTTTGTACTCATTTTATCCCATTAAAAATGAATAAGAAAATTCAATAAAGGTCTTAGAGTTCAAGAAATAAGCAATAAATTTGAAATAAATTAGATTTTCACAGTGGTTAGACTTCTATTGAGCTGGATGAATTTCAAATATGACATTTTAATTATTAAGTTTAGCTCGAGATTGGGCCCAAGGATCCACTCCAAAGACATATAAGAATTCAGAATTGACTGCAAAGGATTTACTGAAATTAACTTATGTCTTAGATATTCTTAATACTAAAGCTCTATCAGGAGTCCTTGGTGGTACAAACAGTTAAGTGCTCAACTAGGAACTGAAAGGATGATGGCTTAAATCCACTCAAAGGCACCTCAATAGATAGACCTGGTGGCCCTCCTTGAGGTCATTTGCCTTGAAAACTGTATGGAGCAGCTCTACACTGCACCAACATGGTATCTCCACCAGTAAGAATTGGCCTGACACTAAAAACACCAACAACTAAACTCTATGATAATATGCAATGTTCCTTAACCATTAAACACCTCTCTCTACCAGTAATACCCAGCTCTC
>NW_006416369.1:0-671 GCF_000296735.1 Chrysochloris asiatica | reverse complement strand
ACAACACATCTACAAGAAAAGGACAAATACCCCAATTTAAAAATGAGCACAGGACATGAAAGACACTTCAACAAAGAAGACATTTGGGAATCCAACAAACATGAAAAAATGTTTATGATCGCTAGCCATGAGAGAGATGCAAATCAAAACAACGATGAGATATCATCTCATACCAGCAAAAACAGTGAAGTTCTAAAAAACAGAGGACAATAAATATTGGTGAGGATATAGAGAGACTGGTACACTCCTACATTGCTAGTGGAAATGCAAAATGGTCCAACCACTCTGGAAAACTGGCTGGTGCTTCCTCAGAGAGTTGAAAATAGAAATACCATATGACACAGCAATTCCTCTACTTGGTATATATCCACAAGAAATATGAGCCATAACACCAGTAAACACATGAATACCAATGTTCCTGGCAGCACTATTCACAATAGCAAAAAGATGGAGACAGTCTAAGTGCCCTTCAATGGAAGAATGGATAAATAAGCCTTGGTATATACATACAATGAGTATTAAGCTACCTTGAAGAATAACAAGGAAGTTGTAAGCCACCACATAACATGAATGAACCTTGAGGACATTATGCTGAATGAAATTAGTCACTCACAAAAGAATAAATACTACATAAGACCATTATTATCCATACTAAAAGAAAAAAAAAAAAA
>NW_006416368.1:24973-25448 GCF_000296735.1 Chrysochloris asiatica | reverse complement strand
TTTTGATGACCTGATCAATATCTTCTTTTGTTATGGGTCTGTTCAGGTTTTCTACTGTGTAAGTTTAGGTAGGTTGTGTTTTTCTAAAAATGTATCCATCTCTTCTAAGTTTTCAAATTTGTTGGCGTATAACTCTTCATAGTATTCTGTTATTATCGTTTTGATTTCCTTTGGTTCCGTTGTGACATCACCCGTGTGGTTTCTAATGTGCGTTATTTGTGTCTTCTCCCTCTTTTCTTTTGTTAGGTTTTCCAGTGGTATGTCAATTTTGTTAATCCTTTCAAAAACCAGCTTCTTGTCTTGTTGATTCTTTCTATAGTTTTTCTGTTTTCTATCTCATTTATTTCTGCTCTAATCTTTAATATTTCTTTTCTTTTGGTGGCTGTAACTTCCCATTGCTGGTCTGTTTCTAATTGTTGTACATGCGGTGTTAATTTTGGTTCTTTCTTCTTTTTGGATGTGTGCATTTATTGCA
>NW_006416368.1:24293-24873 GCF_000296735.1 Chrysochloris asiatica | reverse complement strand
GTTGTGCTGTTTATGGGGTCACTATGAGTCAGTACCAACTTGATGGCACCTAACAACAACAACAACAACAACAACTGCTTTAAAGTGTTAAGACCTCTTTAAAGTGTTAAAGAGCAAAGACATCACTTTGAGGACTAAGGTGCACTTGACTTAAGCATGGTATTTTCAAAAGTCTCATATGCATGTAAAAGTTGGATAATGAATAAGGAAGACCATAGAAGAACCCTCCTATGGTCTTCCTTATTCATTAACCAACTTTTACATGCATATGTTTTTGAGTTATGGTTTTAGCGAATATTGAAAGTATCATGGACTGTCAGAAGAACAAACAAAGCTGTGTTGGGAGAAGTACAGACAGAATGCTCCTTAAAAGCAAGGATGGAGAGACTGCATCTCTTGTACTTTAGACATCATGCTTGGTAAAGTGGAGGTCAGTGAAAAAGAGGAAGACCCTTAACAAGATGGATTGACACAGTAGCAACAACAATGGGCATAACATAACAACAATTGTGAGGATGATGCAGGACTGGGCAGTGTTTTATTCTGTTTTACGTAGGGTGGCTGTAGGTCAGAATTGACT
>NW_006416368.1:21368-22753 GCF_000296735.1 Chrysochloris asiatica | reverse complement strand
TCACCAGCTACTCCTTGGAGATCCTATGTTGTTGTTGTTGTGTAATGCCGTTAAATTGGTTCCGACCCATAGCGACCCTAGATAGGGTTTCCAAAGAGCAGCCTATACTGGGTCGCTATGAGTCAGAACTGACTCAATGGCACTTAACAACAATAGTCTTTTAATTAAGTGTTGGGCTGCTAACAGAAAGGTCTGCAGTTTGAACCCACCAGCTCTATGTGGGAGGAAGATAAGGCAGTCTTGTATAAAGTTTTACAGCCTTAGAAACCTATGGCACAGTTCTACTATGTCCTAAAGGGTCTAGGAGTTGAACTCGACTCTCTGGCAAGGGATACAGTCCTTCAGGAGTCCCTGGTGTCACAAATACTTAAGTGCTCTGCTTCTAACCAGAAAGTGGATGGTTCTAATCCACCCAAAGCTACCTTAAAAGAAAGAGCCAGCAATCTGCCGTTAGACCGCAGCCACTGACAGCTTCATGGATCGCAGCTCTACTCTGAAATATGTGAGGTTGCCAGGAGTCAGAGCGGACATTACCCCTTATCCAAAACCCTTGAAGCTAAATGTTTCAGAAAACAGAAATTTGGGATTTAAAAAAGGTAGTACTTTGCATTTTGGAACCGTGACACAGTGGCAGCAGCAATACACTCAGCGTAACAACGATTGTGAGACCGACGCAGGACCAGGTAGTGTTTCGTTTTGTTGTGCTATGAGTCGGTACAGACTCAATGGCACCTAGCAACAACAACAACAACAACAACAACAACAACAACAACAACTTTGCATATGCCATATATTTCATAACATCCCCAGCAAGGTCTTAGACGGCATATTGTAATCAAGCACACTAGTAATTCTGCAGTGAAACCTATGAATGTTTGCATTTGTTGTGGTTAAGCGTTGTCGAGTCGGTTCCAACCCATAGCAACCCTGCAAAGGGTTTCCAAGGAGCAGCTGGTGAGCTTGAACCACCGACCTTGTGGTTCAAATGACTTTGCAGTCCATGCATTAGCCCCCAGTGCCATACCAGGACTCCCAGATTTTGCTGCCAAATGAGTTATAAATATCTTTAGGGTTTTAGAGTTTGGGATTTGCCGAATTGAGGATAGAGGGTTTGGACCTACTTCATAGGGCTTATATGGAGGTTAAACAAATTAAGTAATCTTGTAATTTTAGACAGTTCTGAAGAATGCCTGGCACACAGTTGTTGTTAAGTGCCATTGAATTTGTTCTGACTCATAGTGATCTTATGGAGGGTTTCTGAAACCTTAAATCTTTGCAGGACCAGAAAGTCTTGTCTTTCTCTGGTGGGTCGACTGATGGGCTTAAACTGCCTACCTTGTGGTTTGCAGTCCAGTGACTATATAAAAGTTAGGCTATATATTGTT